>NW_027476306.1:0-321628 GCF_051020955.1 Megalopta genalis
GAATTAAAGGAATAAATTGTAAATTTATTTATGAAATTATATTAATTTCTAATATTAACATTAAATCATAATCTATAATAAAATTTATTTACAATAAAAATTCAATTAAAACTTTATCTCCTATAATAAAATTTTAAAAAAATTTTTTTATGTAATTTAAAAAAAATATTAAATTGCAAATTTAATTTTAATAATAAAATTATTCATAAATTATAAATAATTAAAAGCAAAAGTAAAGATAGTTATAATTATAAATATATAGTAACTTAATAAGGATTTATTTATTTGATTTGATTTAAATTTATAGTTAAATTTAGCTATATAGTTATAATAAGTTATATTAGTTAAATTTATATAATTAAAACATATAATAATAGAAGTTAGAATATAAATTATTCTGTATATATATATATGGTTTTTAATTATGTTTTGTAATATGATTCATTTTATTGTAAAAGTTAAAAATGGTGGTAATTGGGCATTTATAAATATAATAATATTAAATATAAATTTATTATTATTAAAAAAATAGTTTATACTATTTTTGTGTAAGATTTTAAATTCATTTAAAATTTTTAATGTTACTCATACAGTTATTCTATAAAATGTTAAATATCAATATAATAAATAATCATTTGTGTAAGCTGCAATAAGAATGAATCTTGTGTGGAATATTGAAGAGTAGTTTAATAATAGTGGGTAATAATTAATATTAAAGGCTATTAGAGTAGGTATAATTCCTCTAATTAATAAAATAGATAAAATTATTTTATTTTCTGGGATAGATATAGAAAATAAAATTAATGGTATAATTTTAATTAATACTAAGGCTGTAAATATTATATTATATGAAATTTCTTTTATAACTAAATTTATTCAGTAATTTATTGGATAAATTCCTAATTTTAATCAAAGGCCAAGTAATAAAATTAAATTAAGGATTATTTCAAAGCAAAATATTAGTCCTATTAAAATTATAAATGATGCTAGAGTAGAAATTAAATAAAATGTTATAGCTGCTTTTTTTAAGTAATTATAATTTAATATAATAGCAAAAGTTAAAGTAGTTATTTCTAATGAAATTCATATATAAAATGGTTCTGAAATAAAAAGAAATGAAATTGAAAGGGCTAATAATATAAATAAACATAATAATGTAAATGGCCTGGAAAAAATAATATACAATTTTAAATTGAGCATACAAGTGTTAAAATATTTATCTTATTTTTAGTTTGTCTTAAATTATATTTTATTGTATCAGCATATAAAATTTTGAATTTTATGGAATTAATTTAAATTAATAAATATAATTTTAATCTTATATAATTTATATAAAAGATATAAATATCTATTTTTAGAGTATGAATCTACTAGCTTAAATTTAGCTTACTTATATTTATAAAAATGGGTTAATTAATTAAAATTATTTTATAATTTGAATAATTAGTATAAATAATACATATAAAAATAATATAAATTATACATTAATAATATAAATATAAGTATAATAAGGTAATATAATATAATTAATATAAATTATACATTAATAATATAAATATAAGTGTAATAAGGTAATATAATTAATATAAATAATATAAATAATATAAATAGATTTATTAATATATAAATAATTTAATTAATATAAATAAGTAAAATTTATTTAAATACAAATAATACAAATAGTATTAATATAAAAGTATTAATAAATAATTTAAATAATTTAAATAACACAAATAATATAAATAATTTAAATAATATAATTAATATAAATAATACAAATAATATTAATATAAATAATATTAATAATGTGAATTTTACAATTATCATATAAATATTATATGGAGGTTTTTTTTTTTTTTTTAGGATATAAATTCTTAATTTACTATAAATTCTTAATTTACTATAAATTCTTAATTTACTATAAATTCTTAATTTACTATAAATTCTTAATTTACTATAAATTCTTAATTTACTATAAATTCTTAATTTACTATAAATTCTTAATTTACTATAAATTCTTAATTTACCATCATATAAATTCTTAATTTACTATAAATTCTTAATTTATCATCATATAAATTCTTAATTTACTATAAATTCTTAATTTATTATAAATTTTAAATTTATAAATATTAACATTAAATCATAATCTATAATAAAATTTATTTACAATAAAAATTCAATTAAAACTTTACTTCTTATAATAAAATTTTAATTAGTAATAATGATTATGAATCATATGATTTATTATATCAAAATAATCCTTTTTTCAGGCATATTACTTATATATATATATATATATATATATATATATATATATATAATGATAAATTAATAAAAATTATTATAATAAAATAATTTACTAGGATATAAATTCTTAATTTATTATAAATTCTTAATTTACTATAAATTCTTAATTTACCATCATATAAATTCTTAACTTACTATAAATTCTTAATTTACTAGGATATAAATTCTTAATTTACCATCATATAAATTTATTGTTGAATTTAATAATAGTATATAAATTTTAAGTATTAATTTATACTATATATATATATATATATATATATATATATATATATATATATATATATATATATATATATATATATATATATAATAATAATAATAATAATAATAATAATAATAATAATAATAAATTAAAACAATTTTTAATTTACTATAAACTCTTAATTTACTATAAATTCTTAATTTACTATAAATTCTTAATTTACCATAAACGTTAGGATTATAATTTATTAGGTATTTTTAAAACAACAATATTTAAATTACTATAAATTTTTAATTTAAATGTAATATTTATATAATAAAATAATTTACTAGGATATAAATTCTTAATTTACTATAAATTCTTAATTTACTATAAATTCTTAATTTACTATAAATTCTTAATTTACCATCATATAAATTCTTAATTTACTATAAATTCTTAATTTACTAGGATATAAATTTTTAATTTATTATAAATTTTTAATTTATTAATATTAACATTAAACAATAATCTATAATAAAATTTATTTACAATAAAAATTCAATTAAAACTTTATCTTTTATAATAAAATTTTAATTAGTAATAATGATTATGAATCATATGATTTATTATATCAAAATAATCCTTTTTTCAGGCATATTATATATATATATATAATGATATATATATAATGATAAATTAATAAAAATTATTATAATAAAATAATTTACTAGGATATAAATTCTTAATTTACTATAAATTCTTAATTTACCATCATATAAATTCTTAATTTATTATAAATTCTTAATTTACCATAAATTCTTAATTTACCATCATATAAATTCTTAATTTACTATAAATTCTTAATTTACTAGGATATAAATTCTTAATTTACTATAAACTCTTAATTTACTATTATATAAATTTTTAATTTACTATCATATAAATTCTTAATTTACTATAAATTCTTAATTTACTAGGATATAAATTCTTAATTTACCATCATATAAATTCTTAATTTACTATAAATTCTTAATTTACCATAAACGTTAGGATTATAATTTATTAGGTATTTTTAAAACAACAATATTCAAATTACTATAAATTTTTAATTTAAATGTAATATTTATATAATAAAATAATTTACTAGGATATAAATTCTTAATTTACTATAAATTCTTAATTTACTAGGATATAAATTCTTAATTTACCATAAACTTTTAATTTACCATTATATAAATTCTTAATTTACTATAAATTCTTAATTTACTATAAATTCTTAA
The DNA here is from genome assembly GCF_051020955.1 of Megalopta genalis. NCBI lineage: Eukaryota > Metazoa > Arthropoda > Insecta > Hymenoptera > Halictidae > Megalopta > Megalopta genalis. The sequence goes on from NW_027476306.1 coordinate 3,778, forward strand.
TTTACCATCATATAAATTCTTAATTTACTATAAATTCTTAATTTACTATAAATTCTTAATTTACCATCATATAAATTCTTAATTTACTATAAACTTTTAATTTACTATTATATAAATTCTTAATTTATTATAAATTTTTAATTTATTAATATTAACATTAAACAATAATCTATAATAAAATTTATTTACAATAAAAATTCAATTAAAACTTTATTTCTTATAATAAAATTTTAATTAGTAATAATGATTATGAATCATATGATTTATTATATCAAAATAATCTTTTTTTCAGGTATATTATATATATATATATATATATATATATATAATGATAAATTAATAAAAATTATTATAATAAAATAATTTACTAGGATATAAATTCTTAATTTACTATAAATTCTTAATTTACTAGGATATAAATTCTTAATTTACTATAAATTCTTAATTTACCATCATATAAATTTATTGTTGAATTTAATAATAGTATATAAATTTTAAGTATTAATTTATACTATATATATATATATATATATATATAATAATAATAATAATAATAATAATAATAATAATAATAATAATAATAATAATAATAATAATAATAATAATAATAATAATAAATTAAAACAATTTTTAATTTACTAGGATATAAATTCTTAATTTACTATAAATTCTTAATTTACCAGTATATAAATTTATTGTTGAATTAAATAATAGTATATAAATTTTAAGTATTAATTTATACTAATATGTATATATATATATATATATAATAATAATAATAATAATAATAATAATAATAATAATAATAATAATAATAATAATAATAATAATAATAATAATAATAATAAAATAATTTACTAGGATATAAATTCTTAATTTATTATAAATTCTTAATTTACCATCATATAAATTCTTAATTTACTATAAATTCTTAATTTATTATAAATTCTTAATTTACTATCATATAAATTCTTAATTTACTATAAATTCTTAATTTACCATCATATAAATTCTTAATTTACTAGGATATAAATTCTTAATTTACTATAAATTCTTAATTTACTAGGATATAAATTCTTAATTTACTATAAATTCTTAATTTACTATAAATTCTTAATTTACCATAAACGTTAGGATTATAATTTATTAGGTATTTTTAAAACAACAATATTTAAATTACTATAAATTTTTAATTTAAATGTAATATTTATATAATAAAATAATTTACCATCATATAAATTTTTAATTTACTATAAATTCTTAATTTACTATAAATTCTTAATTTACTAGGATATAAATTCTTAATTTACTATAAATTCTTAATTTACTATAAATTCTTAATTTACCATAAATTCTTAATTTACTATAAATTTTTAATTTACTATAAATTCTTAATTTACCATCATATAAATTCTTAATTTACTATAAATTCTTAATTTACTAGGATATAAATTCTTAATTTACCATCATATAAATTCTTAATTTACCATCATATAAATTCTTAATTTACTATAAATTCTTAATTTACCATAAACGTTAGGATTATAATTTATTAGGTATTTTTAAAACAACAATATTCAAATTACTATAAATTTTTAATTTAAATGTAATATATAATAAAATAATTTATTAGGATATAAATTCTTAATTTACTATAAATTCTTAATTTACTAGGATATAAATTCTTAATTTACTATAAATTCTTAATTTACCATCATATAAATTCTTAATTTACTATAAATTCTTAATTTACTAGGATATAAATTCTTAATTTACTATAAATTCTTAATTTACCATCATATAAATTCTTAATTTATTATAAATTCTTAATTTACTATCATATAAATTCTTAATTTATTAGGATATAAATTCTTAATTTACTATAAATTCTTAATTTACTATAAATTCTTAATTTACCATCATATAAATTCTTAATTTACTATAAATTCTTAATTTACCATAAACGTTAGGATTATAATTTATTAGGTATTTTTAAAACAACAATATTCAAATTACTATAAATTTTTAATTTAAATGTAATATTTATATAATAAAATAATTTACCATCATATAAATTCTTAATTTACTATAAATTCTTAATTTACTAGGATATAAATTCTTAATTTATTATAAATTCTTAATTTACTATAAATTCTTAATTTACTAGGATATAAATTCTTAATTTACCATTATATAAATTCTTAATTTACTATAAATTCTTAATTTACTAGGATATAAATTCTTAATTTACTATAAATTCTTAATTTACCATCATATAAATTCTTAATTTACTATAAATTCTTAATTTACTATAAATTCTTAATTTACCATAAACGTTAGGATTATAATTTATTAGGTATTTTTAAAACAACAATATTCAAATTACTATAAATTTTTAATTTAAATGTAATATTTATATAATAAAATAATTTACTAGGATATAAATTCTTAATTTACCATAAATTCTTAATTTACCATAAATTCTTAATTTACTATAAATTCTTAATTTACCATCATATAAATTCTTAATTTACTATAAATTCTTAATTTACCATAAACGTTAGGATTATAATTTATTAGGTATTTTTAAAACAACAATATTCAAATTATTATAAATTTTTAATTTAATTGTAATATTTATACAATAAAATAATTTACTAGGATATAAATTCTTAATTTACTATAAATTCTTAATTTACCATCATATAAATTCTTAATTTATTATAAATTCTTAATTTACTATAAATTCTTAATTTACTAGGATATAAATTCTTAATTTATTATAAATTCTTAATTTACTATAAATTCTTAATTTACTAGGATATAAATTCTTAATTTACTATAAATTCTTAATTTACTATAAATTCTTAATTTACTAGGATATAAATTCTTAATTTATTATAAATTCTTAATTTACTATAAATTCTTAATTTACTAGGATATAAATTCTTAATTTACTATAAATTCTTAATTTACTAGGATATAAATTCTTAATTTACTATAAATTCTTAATTTACCATCATATAAATTCTTAATTTACCATTATATAAATTCTTAATTTACCATAAACGTTAGGATTATAATTTATTAGGTATTTTTAAAACAACAATATTCAAATTACTATAAATTTTTAATTTAAATGTAATATTTATACAATAAAATAATTTACCATCATATAAATTCTTAATTTACTATAAATTCTTAATTTACCAGGATATAAATTCTTAATTTACTATAAATTCTTAATTTACCATCATATAAATTCTTAATTTATTATAAATTCTTAATTTACTAGGATATAAATTCTTAATTTATTATAAATTCTTAATTTACCATAAACGTTAGGATTATAATTTATTAGGTATTTTTAAAACAACAATATTTAAATTACTATAAATTTTTAATTTAAATGTAATATTTATACAATAAAATAATTTACTAGGATATAAATTCTTAATTTATCATTATATAAATTCTTAAATTACTATAAATTCTTAATTTACTAGGATATAAATTCTTAATTTATTATAAATTCTTAATTTATTAGGATATAAATTCTTAATTTACTATAAATTCTTAATTTACTATAAATTCTTAATTTACCATCATATAAATTCTTAATTTACTATAAATTCTTAATTTACTATAAATTCTTAATTTACCATTATATAAATTCTTAAATTACTGTAAATTTTTAATTTACTATAAATTCTTAATTTACCAGGATATAAATTCTTAATTTACTATAAATTCTTAATTTACCATTATATAAATTCTTAATTTATTATAAATTCTTAATTTATCATCATATAAATTCTTAATTTACTATAAATTCTTAATTTACCATCATATAAATTCTTAATTTACTATAAATTCTTAATTTACCATAAACGTTAGGATTATAATTTATTAGGTATTTTTAAAACAACAATATTCAAATTACTATAAATTTTTAATTTAAATGTAATATTTATATAATAAAATAATTTACTAGGATATAAATTCTTAATTTACTATAAATTCTTAATTTACTAGGATATAAATTCTTAATTTACCATTATATAAATTCTTAATTTACTATAAATTCTTAATTTATTAGGATATAAATTCTTAATTTACTATAAATTCTTAATTTACTATAAATTCTTAATTTACCATAAACGTTAGGATTATAATTTATTAGGTATTTTTAAAACAACAATATTCAAATTACTATAAATTTTTAATTTAAATGTAATATTTATATAATAAAATAATTTACTAGGATATAAATTCTTAATTTACTATAAATTCTTAATTTACTAGGATATAAATTCTTAATTTACTATAAATTCTTAATTTACTATAAATTCTTAATTTACTAGGATATAAATTCTTAATTTACTATAAATTCTTAATTTACCATCATATAAATTCTTAATTTATTATAAATTCTTAATTTACTATAAACGTTAGGATTATAATTTATTAGGTATTTTTAAAACAATATTCAAATTACTATAAATTTTTAATTTAAATGTAATATTTATATAATAAAATAATTTACTAGGATATAAATTCTTAATTTACTATAAATTCTTAATTTACTAGGATATAAATTCTTAATTTACTATAAATTCTTAATTTACCATAAACGTTAGGATTATAATTTATTAGGTATTTTTAAAACAACAATATTCAAATTACTATAAATTTTTAATTTAAATGTAATATTTATATAATAAAATAATTTACTAGGATATAAATTCTTAATTTACTATAAATTCTTAATTTACTATAAATTCTTAATTTACTATAAATTCTTAATTTACTAGGATATAAATTCTTAATTTACTATAAATTCTTAATTTACCAGGATATAAATTCTTAATTTACTATAAACTCTTAATTTACTATCATATAAATTCTTAATTTACTATAAATTCTTAATTTACTATAAATTCTTAATTTACTATAAATTCTTAATTTACTATAAATTCTTAATTTACTATAAATTCTTAATTTACCATCATATAAATTCTTAATTTACTAGGATATAAATTCTTAATTTACTATAAATTCTTAATTTACCATCATATAAATTCTTAATTTACTATAAATTCTTAATTTACTATAAATTCTTAATTTATTATAAATTCTTAATTTACTATAAATTCTTAATTTACTATAAATTCTTAATTTATTATAAATTCTTAATTTACTATAAATTCTTAATTTACCATCATATAAATTCTTAATTTACTATAAATTCTTAATTTACTAGGATATAAATTCTTAATTTACTATAAATTCTTAATTTACTATAAATTCTTAATTTACTAGGATATAAATTCTTAATTTACTATAAACTCTTAATTTATTAGGATATAAATTCTTAATTTACTATAAATTCTTAATTTACTAGGATATAAATTCTTAATTTACTATAAATTCTTAATTTATTATAAATTCTTAATTTACTAGGATATAAATTCTTAATTTACTATAAATTCTTAATTTACTATAAATTCTTAATTTACCATCATATAAATTCTTAATTTACCATCATATAAATTCTTAATTTACTATAAATTCTTAATTTACTAGAATATAAATTCTTAATTTACTATAAATTCTTAATTTACCATCATATAAATTCTTAATTTATTATAAATTCTTAATTTACTATAAATTCTTAATTTACTATAAATTCTTAATTTACTATAAATTCTTAATTTACTATAAATTCTTAATTTACTATAAACGTTAGGATTATAATTTATTAGGTATTTTTAAAACAACAATATTCAAATTACTATAAATTTTTAATTTAAATGTAATATTTATATAATAAAATAATTTACTAGGATATAAATTCTTAATTTACTATAAATTCTTAATTTACTAGGATATAAATTCTTAATTTACTATAAATTCTTAATTTACTATAAATTCTTAATTTACCATAAACGTTAGGATTATAATTTATTAGGTATTTTTAAAACAACAATATTTAAATTACTATAAATTTTTAATTTAAATGTAATATTTATATAATAAAATAATTTACTAGGATATAAATTCTTAATTTACTATAAATTCTTAATTTACTATAAATTCTTAATTTACTAGGATATAAATTCTTAATTTATTATAAATTCTTAATTTACTATAAATTCTTAATTTATCATAAACGTTAGGATTATAATTTATTAGGTATTTTTAAAACAACAATATTCAAATTATTATAAATTTTTAATTTAATTGTAATATTTATACAATAAAATAATTTACTAGGATATAAATTCTTAATTTACTATAAATTCTTAATTTACTAGGATATAAATTCTTAATTTACTATAAATTCTTAATTTACCATCATATAAATTCTTAATTTACTATAAATTCTTAATTTACTATAAATTCTTAATTTATTAGGATATAAATTCTTAATTTACTATAAATTCTTAATTTACTATAAATTCTTAATTTACCATAAACGTTAGGATTATAATTTATTAGGTATTTTTAAAACAACAATATTCAAATTACTATAAATTTTTAATTTAAATGTAATATTTATATAATAAAATAATTTACTAGGATATAAATTCTTAATTTACCATAAATTCTTAATTTACCATCATATAAATTCTTAATTTATTATAAATTCTTAATTTACTAGGATATAAATTCTTAATTTACTATAAATTCTTAATTTACCATCATATAAATTCTTAATTTACTATAAATTCTTAATTTACTATAAATTCTTAATTTACTATAAATTCTTAATTTACTATAAATTCTTAATTTACTATAAATTCTTAATTTACCATCATATAAATTCTTAATTTACCATAAACGTTAGGATTATAATTTATTAGGTATTTTTAAAACAACAATATTCAAATTACTATAAATTCTTAATTTACTATAAATTCTTAATTTACCATTATATAAATTCTTAATTTACTATAAATTCTTAATTTACTAGGATATAAATTCTTAATTTACTATAAATTCTTAATTTACCATTATATAAATTCTTAATTTACTATAAATTTTTAATTTACTATAAATTCTTAATTTACCATCATATAAATTCTTAATTTACTATAAATTCTTAATTTACATCATATAAACTCTTAATTTACCATAAACTCTTAATTTATTAGGATATAAATTCTTAATTTACTATAAACTCTTAATTTATCATCATATAAATTCTTAATTTACTATAAATTCTTAATTTACTAGGATATAAATTCTTAATTTACTATAAATTCTTAATTTACCATCATATAAATTCTTAATTTACTAGGATATAAATTCTTAATTTACTATAAATTCTTAATTTACTATAAATTCTTAATTTACTATAAATTCTTAATTTACTATAAATTCTTAATTTACCATAAACGTTAGGATTATAATTTATTAGGTATTTTTAAAACAACAATATTCAAATTACTATAAATTTTTAATTTAAATGTAATATTTATACAATAAAATAATTTACTAGGATATAAATTCTTAATTTATCATTATATAAATTCTTAATTTACTATAAATTCTTAATTTACTAGGATATAAATTCTTAATTTACTATAAATTCTTAATTTACCATCATATAAATTCTTAATTTACTAGGATATAAATTCTTAATTTACTATCATATAAATTCTTAATTTACTATAAATTCTTAATTTACCATTATATAAATTCTTAATTTACTATAAATTCTTAATTTACTAGGATATAAATTCTTAATTTACTATAAATTCTTAATTTACCAGGATATAAATTCTTAATTTACTATAAACTCTTAATTTACTATCATATAAATTCTTAATTTATTATAAATTCTTAATTTACTATAAATTCTTAATTTATCATAAACGTTAGGATTATAATTTATTAGGTATTTTTAAAACAACAATATTCAAATTACTATAAATTTTTAATTTAAATGTAATATTTATATAATAAAATAATTTACCATCATATAAATTCTTAATTTACTATAAATTCTTAATTTACTATAAATTCTTAATTTACTAGGATATAAATTCTTAATTTACTATAAATTCTTAATTTACCATAAACGTTAGGATTATAATTTATTAGGTATTTTTAAAACAACAATATTCAAATTACTATAAATTTTTAATTTAAATGTAATATTTATATAATAAAATAATTTACTAGGATATAAATTCTTAATTTACTATAAATTCTTAATTTACTAGGATATAAATTCTTAATTTACTATAAATTCTTAATTTACCATCATATAAATTCTTAATTTACTATAAATTCTTAATTTACTAGGATATAAATTCTTAATTTACTATAAATTCTTAATTTACTATAAATTCTTAATTTACTAGGATATAAATTCTTAATTTACTATAAACTCTTAATTTACTAGGATATAAATTCTTAATTTACTAGGATATAAATTCTTAATTTACTATAAATTCTTAATTTATTATAAATTCTTAATTTACTAGGATATAAATTCTTAATTTACTATAAATTCTTAATTTACTATAAATTCTTAATTTACTAGGATATAAATTCTTAATTTACTATAAATTCTTAATTTACTAGGATATAAATTCTTAATTTACTATAAATTCTTAATTTACCATCATATAAATTCTTAATTTATTATAAATTCTTAATTTACTATAAATTCTTAATTTACTATAAATTCTTAATTTACTATAAATTCTTAATTTATTATAAATTCTTAATTTACTATAAACGTTAGGATTATAATTTATTAGGTATTTTTAAAACAACAATATTCAAATTACTATAAATTTTTAATTTAAATGTAATATTTATATAATAAAATAATTTACCATTATATAAATTCTTAATTTACTATAAATTCTTAATTTACTAGGATATAAATTCTTAATTTACTATAAATTCTTAATTTACTATAAATTCTTAATTTACCAGGATATAAATTCTTAATTTACTATAAATTCTTAATTTACCAGGATATAAATTCTTAATTTACTATAAATTCTTAATTTACCATAAACGTTAGGATTATAATTTATTAGGTATTTTTAAAACAACAATATTCAAATTACTATAAATTTTTAATTTAAATGTAATATTTATATAATAAAATAATTTACTAGGATATAAATTCTTAATTTACTATAAATTCTTAATTTATTAGGATATAAATTCTTAATTTACCATAAATTCTTAATTTACTATCATATAAATTCTTAATTTACCATAAATTCTTAATTTATCATCATATAAATTCTTAATTTACTATAAATTCTTAATTTACTATAAATTCTTAATTTACTAGGATATAAATTCTTAATTTATTATAAATTCTTAATTTACTATAAATTTTTAATTTACTATAAATTCTTAATTTACCATCATATAAATTCTTAATTTACTATAAATTCTTAATTTACTATAAACGTTAGGATTATAATTTATTAGGTATTTTTAAAACAACAATATTCAAATTACTATAAATTTTTAATTTAAATGTAATATTTATATAATAAAATAATTTACTAGGATATAAATTCTTAATTTACTATAAATTCTTAATTTACTAGGATATAAATTCTTAATTTACTAGGATATAAATTCTTAATTTACTATAAATTCTTAATTTACTATAAATTCTTAATTTACTATAAATTCTTAATTTACCATAAACGTTAGGATTATAATTTATTAGGTATTTTTAAAACAACAATATTTAAATTACTATAAATTTTTAATTTAAATGTAATATTTATATAATAAAATAATTTACTAGGATATAAATTCTTAATTTACTATAAATTCTTAATTTACTATAAATTCTTAATTTACTAGGATATAAATTCTTAATTTACCATAAATTCTTAATTTATTATAAATTCTTAATTTACCATAAACGTTAGGATTATAATTTATTAGGTATTTTTAAAACAACAATATTCAAATTATTATAAATTTTTAATTTAATTGTAATATTTATACAATAAAATAATTTACTAGGATATAAATTCTTAATTTATTATAAATTCTTAATTTACTATAAATTCTTAATTTACTATAAATTCTTAATTTACTATAAATTCTTAATTTACCATCATATAAATTCTTAATTTACTATAAATTCTTAATTTACTAGGATATAAATTCTTAATTTACTATAAATTCTTAATTTACCATAAACGTTAGGATTATAATTTATTAGGTATTTTTAAAACAACAATATTCAAATTACTATAAATTTTTAATTTAAATGTAATATTTATATAATAAAATAATTTACTAGGATATAAATTCTTAATTTACTATAAATTCTTAATTTACTAGGATATAAATTCTTAATTTACTATAAATTCTTAATTTACCATAAACGTTAGGATTATAATTTATTAGGTATTTTTAAAACAACAATATTCAAATTACTATAAATTTTTAATTTAAATGTAATATTTATATAATAAAATAATTTACTAGGATATAAATTCTTAATTTACTATAAATTCTTAATTTACTATAAATTCTTAATTTACTAGGATATAAATTCTTAATTTATTATAAATTCTTAATTTACTATAAATTCTTAATTTATCATAAACGTTAGGATTATAATTTATTAGGTATTTTTAAAACAACAATATTCAAATTATTATAAATTTTTAATTTAATTGTAATATTTATACAATAAAATAATTTACTAGGATATAAATTCTTAATTTACTATAAATTCTTAATTTACTAGGATATAAATTCTTAATTTACTATAAATTCTTAATTTACCATCATATAAATTCTTAATTTACTAGGATATAAATTCTTAATTTACTATAAATTCTTAATTTACTATAAATTCTTAATTTACTATAAATTCTTAATTTACCATAAACGTTAGGATTATAATTTATTAGGTATTTTTAAAACAACAATATTCAAATTACTATAAATTTTTAATTTAAATGTAATATTTATACAATAAAATAATTTACTAGGATATAAATTCTTAATTTACTATAAATTCTTAATTTACCATCATACAAATTCTTAATTTACTATAAATTTTTAATTTACTAGGATATAAATTCTTAATTTACTATAAATTCTTAATTTACCATCATATAAATTCTTAATTTACTATAAATTTTTAATTTACTAGGATATAAATTCTTAATTTACTATAAATTCTTAATTTACTATAAATTCTTAATTTACTAGGATATAAATTCTTAATTTACTATAAATTCTTAATTTACCATCATATAAATTCTTAATTTACTATAAATTCTTAATTTACTATAAATTCTTAATTTACTAGGATATAAATTCTTAATTTACTATAAATTCTTAATTTACCATCATATAAATTCTTAATTTACTATAAATTCTTAATTTACTATAAATTCTTAATTTACCATAAACGTTAGGATTATAATTTATTAGGTATTTTTAAAACAACAATATTCAAATTACTATAAATTTTTAATTTAAATGTAATATTTATATAATAAAATAATTTACTATAAATTCTTAATTTACTATAAATTCTTAATTTACTATAAATTCTTAATTTACCATTATATAAATTCTTAATTTATTATAAATTCTTAATTTACCATAAACGTTAGGATTATAATTTATTAGTTATTTTTAAAACAACAATATTCAAATTACTATAAATTTTTAATTTAAATGTAATATTTATACAATAAAATAATTTACTAGGATATAAATTCTTAATTTACTATAAATTCTTAATTTACCATAAACGTTAGGATTATAATTTATTAGGTATTTTTAAAACAACAATATTCAAATTACTATAAATTTTTAATTTAAATGTAATATTTATACAATAAAATAATTTATTAGGATATAAATTCTTAATTTACTAGGATATAAATTCTTAATTTACTATAAATTCTTAATTTACTATAAATTCTTAATTTACCATCATATAAATTCTTAATTTACTATAAATTCTTAATTTACTATAAATTCTTAATTTACCATCATATAAATTCTTAATTTACTATAAATTCTTAATTTACTATAAATTCTTAATTTACTAGGATACAAATTCTTAATTTATTATAAATTCTTAATTTACTATAAATTCTTAATTTACTATAAATTCTTAATTTACTATAAACTCTTAATTTACCAGGATATAAATTCTTAATTTACTATAAACTCTTAATTTACTATAAACGTTAGGATTATAATTTATTAGGTATTTTTAAAACAACAATATTCAAATTACTATAAATTTTTAATTTAAATGTAATATTTATATAATAAAATAATTTACTAGGATATAAATTCTTAATTTACTATAAATTCTTAATTTACTAGGATATAAATTCTTAATTTACTATAAATTCTTAATTTACTATAAATTCTTAATTTACCATAAACGTTAGGATTATAATTTATTAGGTATTTTTAAAACAACAATATTCAAATTACTATAAATTTTTAATTTAAATGTAATATTTATACAATAAAATAATTTACTAGGATATAAATTCTTAATTTACTATAAATTCTTAATTTACTATAAATTCTTAATTTACTATAAATTCTTAATTTACTATAAATTCTTAATTTACTATAAATTCTTAATTTATCATAAACGTTAGGATTATAATTTATTAGGTATTTTTAAAACAACAATATTCAAATTATTATAAATTTTTAATTTAATTGTAATATTTATACAATAAAATAATTTACTAGGATATAAATTCTTAATTTACTATAAATTCTTAATTTACTAGGATATAAATTCTTAATTTACTATAAATTCTTAATTTACCATCATATAAATTCTTAATTTACTATAAATTCTTAATTTACTATAAATTCTTAATTTATTAGGATATAAATTCTTAATTTACTATAAATTCTTAATTTACTATAAATTCTTAATTTACCATAAACGTTAGGATTATAATTTATTAGGTATTTTTAAAACAACAATATTCAAATTACTATAAATTTTTAATTTAAATGTAATATTTATATAATAAAATAATTTACTAGGATATAAATTCTTAATTTACCATAAATTCTTAATTTACCATCATATAAATTCTTAATTTATTATAAATTCTTAATTTACCATAAACGTTAGGATTATAATTTATTAGGTATTTTTAAAACAACAATATTCAAATTACTATAAATTTTTAATTTAATTGTAATATTTATACAATAAAATAATTTACTAGGATATAAATTCTTAATTTACTATAAATTCTTAATTTACTATAAATTCTTAATTTACCATCATATAAATTCTTAATTTACTATAAATTCTTAATTTACTAGGATATAAATTCTTAATTTACTATAAATTCTTAATTTACTATAAATTCTTAATTTACTATAAATTCTTAATTTACTATAAATTCTTAATTTACTATAAATTCTTAATTTACTATAAATTCTTAATTTACCATAAACGTTAGGATTATAATTTATTAGGTATTTTTAAAACAACAATATTCAAATTACTATAAATTTTTAATTTAAATGTAATATTTATACAATAAAATAATTTACCATCATATAAATTTTTAATTTACTATAAATTCTTAATTTACCAGGATATAAATTCTTAATTTACTATAAATTCTTAATTTACCATTATATAAATTCTTAATTTATTATAAATTCTTAATTTATCATCATATAAATTCTTAATTTACTATAAATTCTTAATTTACCATCATATAAATTCTTAATTTATTATAAATTCTTAATTTACCATAAACGTTAGGATTATAATTTATTAGGTATTTTTAAAACAACAATATTCAAATTACTATAAATTTTTAATTTAAATGTAATATTTATATAAATTCTTAATTTACTAGGATATAAATTCTTAATTTACTATAAATTCTTAATTTACTAGGATATAAATTCTTAATTTATTATAAATTCTTAATTTATTAGGATATAAATTCTTAATTTACTATAAATTCTTAATTTATTAGGATATAAATTCTTAATTTATTATAAATTCTTAATTTACTATAAATTCTTAATTTACTAGGATATAAATTCTTAATTTATTATAAATTCTTAATTTACTATAAATTCTTAATTTACTAGGATATAAATTCTTAATTTACCATCATATAAATTCTTAATTTACTATAAACTCTTAATTTACTATCATATAAATTCTTAATTTACCATAAATTCTTAATTTACTATAAATTCTTAATTTACCATAAACGTTAGGATTATAATTTATTAGGTATTTTTAAAACAACAATATTCAAATTACTATAAATTTTTAATTTAAATGTAATATTTATATAATAAAATAATTTACCATTATATAAATTCTTAATTTATTATAAATTCTTAATTTATTAGGATATAAATTCTTAATTTACTATAAATTCTTAATTTACTATAAATTCTTAATTTACCATAAACGTTAGGATTATAATTTATTAGGTATTTTTAAAAATATTCAAATTACTATAAATTTTTAATTTAAATGTAATATTTATACAATAAAATAATTTATTAGGATATAAATTCTTAATTTACTATAAATTCTTAATTTACTAGGATATAAATTCTTAATTTACTATAAATTCTTAATTTACTAGGATATAAATTCTTAATTTACTATAAATTCTTAATTTACTATAAATTCTTAATTTACCATAAACGTTAGGATTATAATTTATTAGGTATTTTTAAAACAACAATATTCAAATTACTATAAATTTTTAATTTAAATGTAATATTTATACAATAAAATAATTTACTAGGATATAAATTCTTAATTTACTATAAATTCTTAATTTACCATCATATAAATTCTTAATTTACTATAAATTCTTAATTTACTATAAATTCTTAATTTATTAGGATATAAATTCTTAATTTACTATAAATTCTTAATTTACTATAAATTCTTAATTTACCATAAACGTTAGGATTATAATTTATTAGGTATTTTTAAAACAACAATATTCAAATTACTATAAATTTTTAATTTAAATGTAATATTTATATAATAAAATAATTTACTAGGATATAAATTCTTAATTTACTATAAATTCTTAATTTACTAGGATATAAATTCTTAATTTACTATAAATTCTTAATTTACCATCATATAAATTCTTAATTTACTATAAATTCTTAATTTACCATAAACGTTAAGATTATAATTTATTAGGTATTTTTAAAACAACAATATTCAAATTACTATAAATTTTTAATTTAAATGTAATATTTATACAATAAAATAATTTACTAGGATATAAATTCTTAATTTACTATAAATTCTTAATTTACTAGGATATAAATTCTTAATTTATTATAAATTCTTAATTTATCATCATATAAATTCTTAATTTACTATAAATTCTTAATTTACTATAAATTCTTAATTTACCATTATATAAATTCTTAATTTACTATAAATTCTTAATTTACTAGGATATAAATTCTTAATTTACTATAAATTCTTAATTTACTATAAATTCTTAATTTACCATAAACGTTAGGATTATAATTTATTAGGTATTTTTAAAACAACAATATTCAAATTACTATAAATTTTTAATTTAAATGTAATATTTATATAATAAAATAATTTACTAGGATATAAATTCTTAATTTACTATAAATTCTTAATTTACTAGGATATAAATTCTTAATTTACTATAAATTCTTAATTTACCATAAACGTTAGGATTATAATTTATTAGGTATTTTTAAAACAACAATATTCAAATTACTATAAATTTTTAATTTAAATGTAATATTTATATAATAAAATAATTTACTATTATATAAATTCTTAATTTACTATAAATTCTTAATTTACTAGGATATAAATTCTTAATTTACTATAAATTCTTAATTTACCATAAACGTTAGGATTATAATTTATTAGGTATTTTTAAAACAACAATATTCAAATTACTATAAATTTTTAATTTAAATGTAATATTTATATAATAAAATAATTTACTAGGATATAAATTCTTAATTTACTATAAATTCTTAATTTACCATCATATAAATTCTTAATTTATTATAAATTCTTAATTTACCATAAACGTTAGGATTATAATTTATTAGGTATTTTTAAAACAACAATATTCAAATTACTATAAATTTTTAATTTAATTGTAATATTTATACAATAAAATAATTTACTAGGATATAAATTCTTAATTTACTATAAATTCTTAATTTACCATAAACGTTAGGATTATAATTTATTAGGTATTTTTAAAACAACAATATTCAAATTATTATAAATTTTTAATTTAAATGTAATATTTATACAATAAAATAATTTACCATCATATAAATTCTTAATTTACTATAAATTCTTAATTTACTATCATATAAATTCTTAATTTACTATAAATTCTTAATTTACTATAAATTCTTAATTTACCATCATATAAATTTTTAATTTATTATAAATTTTATATTTAAATTTAATTTATTATAAATTATTAATATAAAATTTTAAATTTATATTAATTATGTTGAATTCAATTTAATATGAAAATGTATTTAATTCAATTATTATTATAGTAATTTAAGATAATTATTAATTTTCTTTAAATTATTAAAGAAATTTTCATGTTTTTGGGTGCTAAGGAGGTTTTTTGGCCGTTTTTCGGGGTTTTTTGGCCGTTTTTCGGGGTTTTTGGGCCGTTTTCGGAGATTTTTGGACAGGTTGGCATTTTTTTTTATTTTTTCATTAAACATTTATTGGTTAAATATTTATATATTAATAAATAATTTTACGATATATCATTTGTTAATTATATTTAATTATATTGTAGTGAGATTTATAAATTTATTCTACTTCTTAATAAGAAGTAGGATCAATAATTATTCTATAAATATATAAATTGATTTATTAAACCTTCATTATTTATCTAAATGGATCCATTTATATATATCTATGAGGACAGGTCATATGTCTAAATTTATAGTTGATCTATCAAGAATACATTTTAATAAACTCAATAATTCTGTGATTATTATTTTATAAATTTATAATATATATATTTATATATATATATAAATATATTATATATATATATTTAATTATAGTTAATTAATAAAATATTTAAATTAATATAGATATTATTATATATATAAATAAATCAATAAAATCTAAATAAATATATTGTTATTATATAAATATATATATATATATAATATATATGTATAATTATTAAATTATAAATAATAATAAATTAATAAATAAATTTAATGATTAATATAATAATAATTTATTAATAATTAAATAATTAATAGATCATATTTAATATTAAATATATATATATATATAAATATTTAATATATATATATATATATAAAGTTAGGGGTAAAAAATTAGTCAAATTAGAATTTGTATGAAAATATATTTATATAGGTATTTATTATTATACAAATATTATGTATGAATTAGAATTTGTATGAAAATATATTTATATAGGTATTTATTATTATACAAATATTATATATGAATTAGAATTTGTATGAAAATATATTTATATAGGTATTTATTATTATACAAATATTATATATGAATTAGAATTTGTATGAAAATATATTTATATAGGTATTTATTATCATACAAATATTATATATGAATTAGAATTTGTATGAAAATATATTTATATAGGTATTATTATACAAATATTATATATGAATTAGAATTTGTATGAAAATATATTTATATAGGTATTATTATACAAATATTATATATAAATTAGAATTTGTATGAAAATATATTTATTAGGTATTATTTTATATAAATATTATATTTAAATTAAGATTAAAATGAAAATGTATTTAATTCAATTATTATTATAGTAATTTAAGATAATTATTAATTTTCTTTAAATTATTAAAGAAATTTTCATGTTTTTGGGTGCTAAGGAGGTTTTTTGGCCGTTTTTCGGGGTTTTTTGGCCGTTTTTCGGGGTTTTTGGGCCGTTTTCGGAGATTTTTGGACAGGTTGGCATTTTTTTTTATTTTTTCATTAAACATTTATTGGTTAAATATTTATATATTAATAAATAATTTTACGATATATCATTTGTTAATTATATTTAATTATATTGTAGTGAGATTTATAAATTTATTCTACTTCTTAATAAGAAGTAGGATCAATAATTATTCTATAAATATATAAATTGATTTATTAAACCTTCATTATTTATCTAAATGGATCCATTTATATATATCTATGAGGACAGGTCATATGTCTAAATTTATAGTTGATCTATCAAGAATACATTTTAATAAACTCAATAATTCTGTGATTATTATTTTATAAATTTATAATATATATATTTATATATATATATAAATATATTATATATATATATTTAATTATAGTTAATTAATAAAATATTTAAATTAATATAGATATTATTATATATATAAATAAATCAATAAAATCTAAATAAATATATTGTTATTATATAAATATATATATATATATAATATATATGTATAATTATTAAATTATAAATAATAATAAATTAATAAATAAATTTAATGATTAATATAATAATAATTTATTAATAATTAAATAATTAATAGATCATATTTAATATTAAATATATATATATATATAAATATTTAATATATATATATATATATAAAGTTAGGGGTAAAAAATTAGTCAAATTAGAATTTGTATGAAAATATATTTATATAGGTATTTATTATTATACAAATATTATGTATGAATTAGAATTTGTATGAAAATATATTTATATGGGTATTTATTATTATACAAATATTATATATGAATTAGAATTTGTATGAAAATATATTTATATAGGTATTTATTATTATACAAATATTATATATGAATTAGAATTTGTATGAAAATATATTTATATAGGTATTTATTATCATACAAATATTATATATGAATTAGAATTTGTATGAAAATATATTTATATAGGTATTATTATACAAATATTATATATGAATTAGAATTTGTATGAAAATATATTTATATAGGTATTATTATACAAATATTATATATAAATTAGAATTTGTATGAAAATATATTTATTAGGTATTATTTTATATAAATATTATATTTAAATTAAGATTAAAATGAAAATGTATTTAATTCAATTATTATTATAGTAATTTAAGATAATTATTAATTTTCTTTAAATTATTAAAGAAATTTTCATGTTTTTGGGTGCTAAGGAGGTTTTTTGGCCGTTTTTCGGGGTTTTTTGGCCGTTTTTCGGGGTTTTTGGGCCGTTTTCGGAGATTTTTGGACAGGTTGGCATTTTTTTTTATTTTTTCATTAAACATTTATTGGTTAAATATTTATATATTAATAAATAATTTTACGATATATCATTTGTTAATTATATTTAATTATATTGTAGTGAGATTTATAAATTTATTCTACTTCTTAATAAGAAGTAGGATCAATAATTATTCTATAAATATATAAATTGATTTATTAAACCTTCATTATTTATCTAAATGGATCCATTTATATATATCTATGAGGACAGGTCATATGTCTAAATTTATAGTTGATCTATCAAGAATACATTTTAATAAACTCAATAATTCTGTGATTATTATTTTATAAATTTATAATATATATATTTATATATATATATAAATATATTATATATATATATTTAATTATAGTTAATTAATAAAATATTTAAATTAATATAGATATTATTATATATATAAATAAATCAATAAAATCTAAATAAATATATTGTTATTATATAAATATATATATATATATAATATATATGTATAATTATTAAATTATAAATAATAATAAATTAATAAATAAATTTAATGATTAATATAATAATAATTTATTAATAATTAAATAATTAATAGATCATATTTAATATTAAATATATATATATATATAAATATTTAATATATATATATATATATAAAGTTAGGGGTAAAAATTAGTCAAATTAGAATTTGTATGAAAATATATTTATATAGGTATTTATTATTATACAAATATTATGTATGAATTAGAATTTGTATGAAAATATATTTATATGGGTATTTATTATTATACAAATATTATATATGAATTAGAATTTGTATGAAAATATATTTATATAGGTATTTATTATTATACAAATATTATATATGAATTAGAATTTGTATGAAAATATATTTATATAGGTATTTATTATCATACAAATATTATATATGAATTAGAATTTGTATGAAAATATATTTATATAGGTATTATTATACAAATATTATATATGAATTAGAATTTGTATGAAAATATATTTATATAGGTATTATTATACAAATATTATATATAAATTAGAATTTGTATGAAAATATATTTATTAGGTATTATTTTATATAAATATTATATTTAAATTAAGATTAAAATGAAAATGTATTTAATTCAATTATTATTATAGTAATTTAAGATAATTATTAATTTTCTTTAAATTATTAAAGAAATTTTCATGTTTTTGGGTGCTAAGGAGGTTTTTTGGCCGTTTTTCGGGGTTTTTTGGCCGTTTTTCGGGGTTTTTGGGCCGTTTTCGGAGATTTTTGGACAGGTTGGCATTTTTTTTTATTTTTTCATTAAACATTTATTGGTTAAATATTTATATATTAATAAATAATTTTACGATATATCATTTGTTAATTATATTTAATTATATTGTAGTGAGATTTATAAATTTATTCTACTTCTTAATAAGAAGTAGGATCAATAATTATTCTATAAATATATAAATTGATTTATTAAACCTTCATTATTTATCTAAATGGATCCATTTATATATATCTATGAGGACAGGTCATATGTCTAAATTTATAGTTGATCTATCAAGAATACATTTTAATAAACTCAATAATTCTGTGATTATTATTTTATAAATTTATAATATATATATTTATATATATATATAAATATATTATATATATATATTTAATTATAGTTAATTAATAAAATATTTAAATTAATATAGATATTATTATATATATAAATAAATCAATAAAATCTAAATAAATATATTGTTATTATATAAATATATATATATATATAATATATATGTATAATTATTAAATTATAAATAATAATAAATTAATAAATAAATTTAATGATTAATATAATAATAATTTATTAATAATTAAATAATTAATAGATCATATTTAATATTAAATATATATATATATATAAATATTTAATATATATATATATATATAAAGTTAGGGGTAAAAAATTAGTCAAATTAGAATTTGTATGAAAATATATTTATATAGGTATTTATTATTATATAAATATTATGTATGAATTAGAATTTGTATGAAAATATATTTATATAGGTATTTATTATTATACAAATATTATATATGAATTAGAATTTGTATGAAAATATATTTATATAGGTATTTATTATCATATAAATATTATATATGAATTAGAATTTGTATGAAAATATATTTATATAGGTATTTATTGTTATACAAATATTATATATAAATTAGAATTTGTATGAAAATATATTTATATAGGTATTTATTATCATACAAATATTATATATGAATTAGAATTTGTATGTAAATAAAAATTTTTTTAAAATTTTATTATAGGAAATAAAGTTTTAATTGAATTTTTATTGTGAATAAAATTTATTATAGATTATGATTTAATGCTAATATTAATAAATTTAATTAAAGGTTATTTTATAGTAATAATTTTATTATTTTAATTAAATATACTAATAAATAAAAATTTTTTAAAAATTTTATTATAGGAGATAAAGTTTTAATTGAATTTTTATTGAAAATAAAATTTATTATAGATTATGATTTAATGTTAATATTAATAAATTTAGTTAAAGGTTATTTTATAGTAATAATTTTGTTGTTTTAATTAAATGTATTAATAAATAAAAATTTTTTAAAAATTTTATTATAAGAGATAAAGTTTTAATTGAATTTTTATTGTAAATAAATTTTATTATAGATTATTGTTTAATGTTAATATCGATAAATTTAATTAAGGGTTATTTTATAGTAATAATTTTATTGTTTTAATTAAATGTACTAATAAATAAAAATTTTTTAAAAATTTTATTATAGGAAGTAAAGTTTTAATTGAATTTTTATTGTAAATAAATTTTATTATAGATTATTGTTTAATGTTAATATCGATAAATTTAATTAAGGGTTATTTTATAGTAATAATTTTATTGTTTTAATTAAATGTACTAGTAAATAAAAATTTTTTAAAAATTTTATTATAGGAAGTAAAGTTTTAATTGAATTTTTATTGTAAATAAATTTTATTATAGATTATTGTTTAATGTTAATATCGATAAATTTAATTAAGGGTTATTTTATAGTAATAATTTTATTGTTTTAATTAAATGTACTAATAAATAAAAATTTTAAAAATTTTATTATAGGAGATAAAGTTTTAATTGAATTTTTATTGTAAATAAATTTTATTATAGATTATGATTTAATGTTAATATTTATAAATTTAATTAAAGGTTATTTTATAATAATAATTTTATTGTTTTAATTAAATGTACTAGTAAATAAAAATTTTTTAAAAATTTTATTATAGGAAGTAAAGTTTTAATTGAATTTTTATTGTAAATAAATTTTATTATAGATTATTGTTTAATGTTAATATTGATAAATTTAATTAAGGGTTATTTTATAGTAATAATTTTATTGTTTTAATTAAATGTACTAGTAAATAAAAATTTTTTAAAAATTTTATTATAGGAGATAAAGTTTTAATTGAATTTTTATTGTAAATAAGTTTTATTATAGATTATTGTTTAATATTAATATCGATAAATTTAATTAAGGGTTATTTTATAGTAATAATTTTATTGTTTTAATTAAATGTACTAATAAATAAAAATTTTTTAAAAATTTTATTAAGTTTTAATTGAATTTTTATTGAAAATAAATTTTATTATGAATTATTGTTTAATGATAATATAAATAAATTTAATTAAAGGTTATTTCATATAAATAATTTTATTGTTTTAATTAAATGTACTAGTAAATAAAATTTTTTTAAAATTTTATTATAGGAAGTAAAGTTTTAATTGAATTTTTATTGTAAATAAATTTTATTATAGATTATTGTTTAATGTTAATATTTATAAATTTAATTAAAGGTTATTTTATAGTAATAATTTTATTGTTTTAATTAAATGTACTAGTAAATAAAATTTTTTTAAAATTTTATTATAGGAGATAAAGTTTTAATTGAATTTTTATTGAAAATAAATTTTATTATGAATTATTGTTTAATGATAATATAAATAAATTTAATTAAAGGTTATTTCATATAAATAATTTTATTGTTTTAATTAAATATACTAGTAAATAAAATTTTTTTAAAATTTTATTATAAGAAGTAAAGTTTTAATTGAATTTTTATTGTAAATAAATTTTATTATAGATTATTGTTTAATGTTAATATTTATAAATTTAATTAAAGGTTATTTTATAGTAATAATTTTATTGTTTTAATTAAATATACTAGTAAATAAAATTTTTTTAAAATTTTATTATAGGAAGTAAAGTTTTAATTGAATTTTTATTGTAAATAAATTTTATTATAGATTATTGTTTAATGTTAATATTTATAAATTTAATTAAAGGTTATTTTATAGTAATAATTTTATTGTTTTAATTAAATGTACTAGTAAATAAAATTTTTTTAAAATTTTATTATAGGAGATAAAGTTTTAATTGAATTTTTATTGAAAATAAATTTTATTATGAATTATTGTTTAATGATAATATAAATAAATTTAATTAAAGGTTATTTCATATAAATAATTTTATTGTTTTAATTAAATATACTAGTAAATAAAATTTTTTTAAAATTTTATTATAAGAAGTAAAGTTTTAATTGAATTTTTATTGTAAATAAATTTTATTATAGATTATTGTTTAATGTTAATATTTATAAATTTAATTAAAGGTTATTTTATAGTAATAATTTTATTGTTTTAATTAAATGTACTAGTAAATAAAATTTTTTTAAAATTTTATTATAGGAGATAAAGTTTTAATTGAATTTTTATTGAAAATAAGTTTTATTATAGATTATTGTTTAATATTAATATTGATAAATTTAATTAAAGGTTATTTTATAGTAATAATTTTATTGTTTTAATTAAATGTACTAGTAAATAAAATTTTTTTAAAATTTTATTATAGGAAATAAAGTTTTAATTAAATTTTTATTGAAAATAAATTTTATTATAGATTATTGTTTAATGTTAATATTGATAAATTTAATTAAAGGTTATTTTATAGTAATAATTTTGTTGTTTTAATTAAATGTACTAATAAATAAAAATTTTTTAAAATTTTATTATAGGAAGTAAAGTTTTAATTGAATTTTTATTGTAAATAAATTTTATTATGAATTATTGTTTAATGTTAATATCTATAAATTTAATTAAAGGTTATTTTATAGTAATAATTTTGTTGTTTTAATTAAATATACTAGTAAATAAAATTTTTAAAAAATTTTTATATTAAATAAAGTTTTAATTGAATTTTTATTGTAAATAAATTTTATTATAGATTATTGTTTAATGTTAATATTTATAAATTTAATTAAAGGTTATTTTATAGTAATAATTTTATTGTTTTAATTAAATGTACTAGTAAATAAAATTTTTTTAAAATTTTATTATAGGAGATAAAGTTTTAATTGAATTTTTATTGAAAATAAATTTTATTATAGATTATTGTTTAATGATAATATAAATAAATTTAATTAAAGGTTATTTCATATAAATAATTTTATTGTTTTAATTAAATATACTAGTAAATAAAATTTTTTTAAAATTTTATTATAAGAAGTAAAGTTTTAATTGAATTTTTATTGTAAATAAATTTTATTATAGATTATTGTTTAATGTTAATATTTATAAATTTAATTAAAGGTTATTTTATAGTAATAATTTTATTGTTTTAATTAAATATACTAGTAAATAAAATTTTTTTAAAATTTTATTATAGGAAGTAAAGTTTTAATTGAATTTTTATTGTAAATAAATTTTATTATAGATTATTGTTTAATGTTAATATAAATAAATTTAATTAAAGGTTATTTCATATAAATAATTTTATTGTTTTAATTAAATATACTAGTAAATAAAATTTTTTTAAAATTTTATTATAAGAAGTAAAGTTTTAATTGAATTTTTATTGTAAATAAATTTTATTATAGATTATTGTTTAATGTTAATATTTATAAATTTAATTAAAGGTTATTTTATAGTAATAATTTTATTGTTTTAATTAAATGTACTAGTAAATAAAATTTTTTTAAAATTTTATTATAGGAGATAAAGTTTTAATTGAATTTTTATTGAAAATAAGTTTTATTATAGATTATTGTTTAATATTAATATTGATAAATTTAATTAAAGGTTATTTTATAGTAATAATTTTATTGTTTTAATTAAATGTACTAGTAAATAAAATTTTTTTTAAAATTTTATTATAGGAAATAAAGTTTTAATTAAATTTTTATTGAAAATAAATTTTATTATAGATTATTGTTTAATGTTAATATTGATAAATTTAATTAAAGGTTATTTTATAGTAATAATTTTGTTGTTTTAATTAAATGTACTAATAAATAAAAATTTTTTAAAATTTTATTATAGGAAGTAAAGTTTTAATTGAATTTTTATTGTAAATAAATTTTATTATGAATTATTGTTTAATGTTAATATTTATAAATTTAATTAAAGGTTATTTTATAGTAATAATTTTATTGTTTTAATTAAATGTACTAGTAAATAAAATTTTTTTAAAATTTTATTATAGGAAATAAAGTTTTAATTAAATTTTTATTGAAAATAAATTTTATTATAGATTATTGTTTAATGTTAATATCGATAAATTTAATTAAAGGTTATTTTATAGTAATAATTTTGTTGTTTTAATTAAATGTACTAATAAATAAAAATTTTTTAAAATTTTATTATAGGAAGTAAAGTTTTAATTGAATTTTTATTGTAAATAAATTTTATTATGAATTATTGTTTAATGTTAATATTTATAAATTTAATTAAAGGTTATTTTATAGTAATAATTTTGTTGTTTTAATTAAATATACTAGTAAATAAAATTTTTAAAAAATTTTTATATTAAATAAAGTTTTAATTGAATTTTTATTGTAAATAAATTTTATTATAGATTATTATTTAATGTTAATATTAATAAATTTAATTAAAGGTTATTTTATAATAATAATTTTGTTGTTTTAATTAGATATATTAGTAAATAAAATTTTTTAAAATTTTATTATAGGAGATAAAGTTTTAATTGAATTTTTATTGAAAATAAATTTTATTATAGATTATTGTTTAATGTTAATATTGATAAATTTAATTAAAGGTTATTTTATATTAATAATTTTGTTGTTTTAATTAAATGTACTAGTAAATAAAATTTTAAAAAATTTTATTATAGTAGATAAAGTTTTAATTAAATTTTTATTGTAAATAAATTTTATTATAGATTATTGTTTAATGTTAATATTGATAAATTTAATTAAAGGTTATTTTATAATAATAATTTTGTTGTTTTAATTAAATGTACTAGTAAATAAAATTATTTAAAATTTTATTATAGGAGATAAAGTTTTAATTGAATTTTTATTGAAAATAAATTTTGTTATAAATTATTGTTTAATATTAATATTGATAAATTTAATTAAAGGTTATTTTATAGTAATAATTGTTTTAATTAAATGTACTAGTAAATAAAATTTTTTAAAATTTTATTATAGGAGATAAAGTTTTAATTAAATTTTTATTGTAAATAAATTTTATTATAGATTATTGTTTAATATTAATATTGATAAATTTAATTAAAGGTTATTTTATAGTAATAATTTTGTTGTTTTAATTAAATGTACTAGTAAATAAATTTTTTTAAAATTTTATTATATGAGATAAAGTTTTAATTGAATTTTTATTGTAAATAAAATTTATTATAGATTATTGTTTAATATTAATATTGATAAATTTAATTAAAGGTTATTTTATAGTAATAATTTTATTGTTTTAATTAAATGTATTAGTAAATAAAATTTTTTTAAAATTTTATTGTAGGAAATAAAGTTTTAATTAAATTTTTATTGAAAATAAATTTTATTATAGATTATTGTTTAATGTTAATATTGATAAATTTAATTAAAGGTTATTTTATAGTAATAATCTTGTTGTTTTAATTAAATGTACTAATAAATAAAAATTTTTTAAAATTTTATTATAGGAAGTAAAGTTTTAATTGAATTTTTATTGTAAATAAATTTTATTATGAATTATTGTTTAATGTTAATATCTATAAATTTAATTAAAGGTTATTTTATAGTAATAATTTTGTTGTTTTAATTAAATATACTAGTAAATAAAATTTTTAAAAAAATTTTATATTAAATAAAGTTTTAATTGAATTTTTATTGTAAATAAATTTTATTATAGATTATTATTTAATGTTAATATTGATAAATTTAATTAAAGGTTATTTTATAATAATAATTTTGTTGTTTTAATTAGATATATTAGTAAATAAAATTTTTTAAAATTTTATTATAGGAGATAAAGTTTTAATTGAATTTTTATTGAAAATAAATTTTATTATAGATTATTGTTTAGTATTGATATTGATAAATTTAATTAAAGGTTATTTTATAGTAATAATTTTGTTGTTTTAATTAAATGTACTAGTAAATAAAATTTTTTTAAAATTTTATTATAGGAGATAAAGTTTTAATTGAATTTTTATTGTAAATAAAATTTATTATAGATTATGATTTAATGTTAATATTAATAAATTTAGTTAAAGGTTATTTTATAGTAATAATTTTGTTGTTTTAATTAAATGTACTAATAAATAAAAATTTTTTAAAATTTTATTATAGGAAGTAAAGTTTTAATTGAATTTTTATTGTAAATAAATTTTATTATGAATTATTGTTTAATATTAATATCTATAAATTTAATTAAAGGTTATTTTATAGTAATAATTTTGTTGTTTTAATTAGATATATCAGTAAATAAAATTTTAAAAAATTTTATTATAGTAGATAAAGTTTTAATTAAATTTTTATTGTAAATAAATTTTATTATAGATTATTGTTTAATGTTAATATTGATAAATTTAATTAAAGGTTATTTTATAGTAATAATTTTATTGTTTTAATTAAATGTACTAGTAAATAAAATTTTTTTAAAATTTTATTATAGGAGATAAAGTTTTAATTGAATTTTTATTGTAAATAAGTTTTATTATAGATTATTGTTTAATATTAATATTGATAAATTTAATTAAAGGTTATTTTATAGTAATAATTGTTTTAATTAAATGTACTAGTAAATAAAATTTTTTAAAATTTTATTATAGGAGATAAAGTTTTAATTAAATTTTTATTGTAAATAAATTTTATTATAGATTATTGTTTAATATTAATATTGATAAATTTAATTAAAGGTTATTTTATAGTAATAATTGTTGTTTTAATTAAATGTACTAGTAAATAAATTTTTTTAAAATTTTATATGAGATAAAGTTTTAATTGAATTTTTATTGAAAATAAAATTTATTATAGATTATGATTTAATGTTAATATTAATAAATTTAGTTAAAGGTTATTTTATAGTAATAATTTTGTTGTTTTAATTAAATGTACTAATAAATAAAAATTTTTTAAAATTTTATTATAGGAAGTAAAGTTTTAATTGAATTTTTATTGTAAATAAATTTTATTATGAATTATTGTTTAATATTAATATCTATAAATTTAATTAAAGGTTATTTTATAGTAATAATTTTGTTGTTTTAATTCGATATATCAGTAAATAAAATTTTAAAAAATTTTATTATAGTAGATAAAGTTTTAATTAAATTTTTATTGTAAATAAATTTTATTATGAATTATTGTTTAATATTAATATTGATAAATTTAATTAAAGGTTATTTTATATTAATAATTTTGTTGTTTTAATTAAATATATTAGTAAATAAAATTTTAAAAAATTTTATTATAGTAGATAAAGTTTTAATTGAATTTTTATTGTAAATAAATTTTATTATAGATTATTGTTTAATTTTAATATTGATAAATTTAATTAAAGGTTATTTTATAGTAATAATTGTTTTAATTAAATGTACTAGTAAATAAAATTTTTTAAAATTTTATTATAGGAGATAAAGTTTTAATTGAATTTTTATTGTAAATAAGTTTTATTATAGATTATTGTTTAATATTAATATTGATAAATTTAATTAAAGGTTATTTTATAGTAATAATTTTGTTGTTTTAATTAGATATACCAGTAAATAAAATTTTTTAAAATTTTATTATAGGAGATAAAGTTTTAATTAAATTTTTATTGTAAATAAATTTTATTATAGATTATTGTTTAATATTAATATTGATAAATTTAATTAAAGGTTATTTTATAGTAATAATTGTTGTTTTAATTAAATGTACTAGTAAATAAATTTTTTTAAAATTTTATTATAGGAAGTAAAGTTTTAATTGAATTTTTATTGTAAATAAATTTTATTATAGATTATTGTTTAATATTAATATTGATAAATTTAATTAAAGGTTATTTTATAGTAATAATTGTTGTTTTAATTAAATGTACTAGTAAATAAATTTTTTTAAAATTTTATTATAGTAGATAAAGTTTTAATTGAATTTTTATTGTAAATAAATTTTATTATGAATTATTGTTTAATGTTAATATCTATAAATTTAATTAAAGGTTATTTTATAGTAATAATTTTGTTGTTTTAATTAGATATACCAGTAAATAAAATTTTAAAAAATTTTATTATAGTAGATAAAGGTTTAATTGAATTTTTATTGTAAATAAATTTTATTATAGATTATTGTTTAATGTTAATATTGATAAATTTAATTAAAGGTTATTTTATATTAATAATTGTTGTTTTAATTAAATGTACTAGTAAATAAAATTTTTTAAAATTTTATTATAGGAGATAAAGTTTTAATTGAATTTTTATTGTAAATAAGTTTTATTATAGATTATTGTTTAATATTAATATTGATAAATTTAATTAAAGGTTATTTTATAGTAATAATTTTGTTGTTTTAATTAGATATACTAGTAAATAAAATTTTTTAAAATTTTATTATAGGAGATAAAGTTTTAATTAAATTTTTATTGTAAATAAATTTTATTATAGATTATTGTTTAATATTAATATTGATAAATTTAATTAAAGGTTATTTTATAGTAATAATTGTTGTTTTAATTAAATGTACTAGTAATTTTTTTTTAATTTTATTATAAGAGATAAAGTTTTAATTGAATTTTTATTGTAAATAAATTTTATTATGAATTATTGTTTAATGTTAATATTGATAAATTTAATTAAAGGTTATTTTATAGTAATAATTTTGTTGTTTTAATTAAATGTACTAGTAAATAAAATTTTTTAAAATTTTATTATAGTAGATAAAGTTTTAATTGAATTTTTATTGTAAATAAATTTTATTATAGATTATTGTTTAATGTTAATATTGATAAATTTAATTAAAGGTTATTTTATAGTAATAATTTTGTTGTTTTAATTAGATATATCAGTAAATAAAATTTTTTAAAATTTTATTATAGGAGATAAAGTTTTAATTAAATTTTTATTGTAAATAAATTTTATTATAAATTATTGTTTAATATTAATATTGATAAATTTAATTAAAGGTTATTTTATATTAATAATTGTTTTAATTAAATGTACTAGTAAATAAATTTTTTTAAAATTTTATTATAGGAGATAAAGTTTTAATTGAATTTTTATTTTAAATAAATTTTATTATGAATTATTGTTTAATATTAATATTGATAAATTTAATTAAAGGTTATTTTATATTAATAATTTTGTTGTTTTAATTAAATGTATTAGTAAATAAAATTTTAAAAAATTTTATTATAGTAGATAAAGTTTTAATTGAATTTTTATTGTAAATAAGTTTTATTATAGATTATTGTTTAATGTTAATATTGATAAATTTAATTAAAGGTTATTTTATAGTAATAATTTTGTTGTTTTAATTAGATATACTAGTAAATAAAATTTTTTAAAATTTTATTATAGGAGATAAAGTTTTAATTGAATTTTTATTGTAAATAAATTTTATTATAGATTATTGTTTAATATTAATATTTATAAATTTAATTAAAGGTTATTTTATAGTAATAATTGTTGTTTTAATTAAATGTACTAGTAAATAAATTTTTTTAAAATTTTATATGAGATAAAGTTTTAATTGAATTTTTATTGAAAATAAAATTTATTATAGATTATGATTTAATGTTAATATTAATAAATTTAGTTAAAGGTTATTTTATAGTAATAATTTTGTTGTTTTAATTAAATGTACTAATAAATAAAAATTTTTTAAAATTTTATTATAGGAAGTAAAGTTTTAATTGAATTTTTATTGTAAATAAATTTTATTATGAATTATTGTTTAATATTAATATCTATAAATTTAATTAAAGGTTATTTTATAGTAATAATTTTGTTGTTTTAATTAGATATACCAGTAAATAAAATTTTAAAAAATTTTATTATAGTAGATAAAGTTTTAATTAAATTTTTATTGTAAATAAATTTTATTATTAATTATTGTTTAATATTAATATTGATAAATTTAATTAAAGGTTATTTTATATTAATAATTTTGTTGTTTTAATTAAATATATTAGTAAATAAAATTTTTTAAAATTTTATTATAGTAGATAAAGTTTTAATTGAATTTTTATTGTAAATAAATTTTATTATAGATTATTGTTTAATTTTAATATTGATAAATTTAATTAAAGGTTATTTTATAGTAATAATTGTTTTAATTAAATGTACTAGTAAATAAAATTTTTTAAAATTTTATTATAGGAGATAAAGTTTTAATTGAATTTTTATTGTAAATAAGTTTTATTATAGATTATTGTTTAATATTAATATTGATAAATTTAATTAAAGGTTATTTTATAGTAATAATTTTGTTGTTTTAATTAGATATACCAGTAAATAAAATTTTTTAAAATTTTATTATAGGAGATAAAGTTTTAATTAAATTTTTATTGTAAATAAATTTTATTATAGATTATTGTTTAATATTAATATTGATAAATTTAATTAAAGGTTATTTTATAGTAATAATTGTTGTTTTAATTAAATGTACTAGTAAATAAATTTTTTTAAAATTTTATTATAGGAAGTAAAGTTTTAATTGAATTTTTATTGTAAATAAATTTTATTATAGATTATTGTTTAATATTAATATTGATAAATTTAATTAAAGGTTATTTTATAGTAATAATTGTTGTTTTAATTAAATGTACTAGTAAATAAATTTTTTTAAAATTTTATTATAGTAGATAAAGTTTTAATTGAATTTTTATTGTAAATAAATTTTATTATGAATTATTGTTTAATGTTAATATCTATAAATTTAATTAAAGGTTATTTTATAGTAATAATTTTGTTGTTTTAATTAGATATACCAGTAAATAAAATTTTAAAAAATTTTATTATAGTAGATAAAGGTTTAATTGAATTTTTATTGTAAATAAATTTTATTATAGATTATTGTTTAATGTTAATATTGATAAATTTAATTAAAGGTTATTTTATATTAATAATTGTTGTTTTAATTAAATGTACTAGTAAATAAAATTTTTTAAAATTTTATTATAGGAGATAAAGTTTTAATTGAATTTTTATTGTAAATAAGTTTTATTATAAATTATTGTTTAATATTAATATTGATAAATTTAATTAAAGGTTATTTTATAGTAATAATTTTGTTGTTTTAATTAGATATACTAGTAAATAAAATTTTTTAAAATTTTATTATAGGAGATAAAGTTTTAATTAAATTTTTATTGTAAATAAATTTTATTATAGATTATTGTTTAATATTAATATTGATAAATTTAATTAAAGGTTATTTTATAGTAATAATTGTTGTTTTAATTAAATGTACTAGTAATTTTTTTTTAATTTTATTATAAGAGATAAAGTTTTAATTGAATTTTTATTGTAAATAAATTTTATTATGAATTATTGTTTAATGTTAATATTGATAAATTTAATTAAAGGTTATTTTATAGTAATAATTTTGTTGTTTTAATTAAATGTATTAGTAAATAAAATTTTAAAAAATTTTATTATAGTAGATAAAGTTTTAATTGAATTTTTATTGTAAATAAATTTTATTATAGATTATTGTTTAATATTAATATTGATAAATTTAATTAAAGGTTATTTTATAGTAATAATTTTGTTGTTTTAATTAAATGTACTAGTAAATAAAATTTTTTAAAATTTTATTATAGGAGATAAAGTTTTAATTGAATTTTTATTGTAAATAAGTTTTATTATAGATTATTGTTTAATATTAATATTGATAAATTTAATTAAAGGTTATTTTATATTAATAATTTTGTTGTTTTAATTAAATGTATTAGTGAATAAAATTTTTTTATTTTATTATAGTAGATAAAGTTTTAATTGAATTTTTATTGTAAGTAAATTTTATTATAGATTATTGTTTAATGTTAATATTGATAAATTTAATTAAAGGTTATTTTATAGTAATAATTTTGTTGTTTTAATTAAATGTACTAGTAAATAAAATTTTTTTATTTTATTATAGGAGATAAAGTTTTAATTGAATTTTTATTGAAAATAAATTTTATTATAGATTATTGTTTAATGTTAATATTGATAAATTTAATTAAAGGTTATTTTATAGTAATAATTTTGTTGTTTTAATTAGATATACTAGTAAATAAAATTTTTTAAAATTTTATTATAGGAGATAAAGTTTTAATTGAATTTTTATTGTAGATAAATTTTATTATAGATTATTGTTTAATATTAATATTGATAAATTTAATTAAAGGTTATTTTATATTAATAATTTTGTTGTTTTAATTAAATGTATTAGTAAATAAAATTTTTTTATTTTATTATAGAAGATAAAGTTTTAATTGAATTTTTATTGTAAATAAATTTTATTATAGATTATTGTTTAATGATAATATTGATAAATTTAATTAAAGGTTATTTTATAGTAATAATTTTGTTGTTTTAATTAGATATATTAGTAAATAAAATTTTTTAAAATTTTATTATAGGAGATAAAGTTTTAATTGAATTTTTATTGTAAATAAGTTTTATTATAGATTATTGTTTAATATTAATATTGATAAATTTAATTAAAGGTTATTTTATAGTAATAATTTTGTTGTTTTAATTAGATATATTAGTAAATAAAATTTTTTAAAATTTTATTATAGGAGATAAAGTTTTAATTGAATTTTTATTGAAAATAAATTTTATTATAGATTATTGTTTAATGATAATATTGATAAATTTAATTAAAGGTTATTTTATAGTAATAATTTTGTTGTTTTAATTAGATATACTAGTAAATAAAATTTTTTAAAATTTTATTATAGGAGATAAAGTTTTAATTGAATTTTTATTGTAAATAAGTTTTATTATAGATTATTGTTTAATATTAATATTGATAAATTTAATTAAAGGTTATTTTATAGTAATAATTTTTTTGTTTTAATTAAATATATTAGTAAATAAAATTTTTTAAAATTTTATTATAGGAGATAAAGTTTTAATTGAATTTTTATTGTAAATAAGTTTTATTATAGATTATTGTTTAATATTAATATTGATAAATTTAATTAAAGGTTATTTTATAGTAATAATTTTGTTGTTTTAATTAGATATATTAGTAAATAAAATTTTTTAAAATTTTATTATAGGAGATAAAGTTTTAATTGAATTTTTATTGAAAATAAATTTTATTATAGATTATTGTTTAATGATAATATTGATAAATTTAATTAAAGGTTATTTTATAGTAATAATTTTGTTGTTTTAATTAAATATACTAGTAAATAAAATTTTTTAAAATTTTATTATAGGAGATAAAGTTTTAATTGAATTTTTATTGTAAATAAGTTTTATTATAGATTATTGTTTAATATTAATATTGATAAATTTAATTAAAGGTTATTTTATAGTAATAATTTTTTTGTTTTAATTAAATATATTAGTAAATAAAATTTTAAAAAATTTTATTATAGTAGATAAAGTTTTAATTGAATTTTTATTGAAAATAAATTTTATTATAGATTATTGTTTAATGTTAATATTGATAAATTTAATTAAAGGTTATTTTATAGTAATAATTTTGTTGTTTTAATTAGATATACTAGTAAATAAAATTTTTTAAAATTTTATTATAGGAGATAAAGT
This sequence comes from Megalopta genalis, assembly GCF_051020955.1. Classification (NCBI taxonomy): domain Eukaryota; kingdom Metazoa; phylum Arthropoda; class Insecta; order Hymenoptera; family Halictidae; genus Megalopta; species Megalopta genalis. The sequence goes on from NW_027476306.1 coordinate 39,187, forward strand.
TTTAATTGAATTTTTATTGTAGATAAATTTTATTATAGATTATTGTTTAATATTAATATTGATAAATTTAATTAAAGGTTAATTTATAGTAATAATTTTGTTGTTTTAATTAGATATATTAGTAAATAAAATTTTTTAAAATTTTATTATAGGAGATAAAGTTTTAATTGAATTTTTATTGAAAATAAATTTTATTATAGATTATTGTTTAATGTTAATATTGATAAATTTAATTAAAGGTTATTTTATAGTAATAATTTTGTTGTTTAAATTAGATATACTAGTAAATAAAATTTTTTAAAATTTTATTATAGGAGATAAAGTTTTAATTGAATTTTTATTGTAAATAAATTTTATTATGAATTATTGTTTAATATTAATATTTATAAATTTAATTAAAGGTTATTTTATAGTAATAATAATATATTTAATTTGAATATAATGATTAAATTTATGGAATTTTATGATTTTAAGTTTAATTTTATTGTGTATATTTATATAATATTATTTAATATTAAAAATTAATAAATATTAATTAAAGGTTATTTTGTATTAATTTGTTTTTATTGATATATTTAATTAAGGTTTATTTTGTAATAATTATTTATTAATTTAATTTAATATATTAGGGGATTATTTATTAGGTAAGTTAATGTTATTAAAATTTTAAATTATAATATAATTAAATAAATATTATATAAATAGTTTTATTTTAATTAAATATAATAATACTTATATAAATATATTTTCATATAAATTTTAATTTGATTAATTTTTATTTATAAATTTTTATATATTAAATTTATTTTAATAAAATAGGTTAATGGTAATTGATTATGACTATAAATTTGACTAATTTTAAAAATTTAATATTAAGTATAAATTTTTAATATTTAATATGTTAATATGATTAGTTTTTTTAATAATTATTTATTAATTTAATTAATTGTAGTATTATAGATTTATATTATTTTTTAATAAAATTATTTAAATTTAAGTATTAATATATTTATATTAAATAAATTAATATTAATAATAAAGTTTAAAAGTATAAAATTATTTAAATAAGGATTTTTTGTAAATAATTTTTATTTAATTTGAATATTTTTAATTAATTAATAAACAATAAATTCTAATTTGACTAATTTTTATATATTAAATTTATTTTTATAATAGGTTAAGGGTAAGTGATTATTATAAATTTAATATTATTTATAATTTAATTAATTTTTAAAAAAAAAATTAATATTGAATATAAATTCTTAGTATAATATGTTGATATAATTAATTATAAATTTAATTAATTGTATCAGATTTTATTATTTTTAATAAAATTATTTAAATTTAAATATCAATATAATATTTATAGTAAATAAATTAATATTAATAATGAAGTTTTAAAGTTTAATATTATTTGAATAAGGATTTTTATAAAAATAGTTTTTATTTAATTTAAATATATTTAAATTATTAATAAAAAATTCTAATTTGACTAATTTTTATTAATATTTATATATTATTAATATTATTATTATTATTAAATTTTATTATAATAATAAGTTAGGGGTAAATTATTATTATAATAAATTAATAGAATTTATATTTTGATTAAATTTAAAAAGATTAATATTAGGAATAAATTTTTAATAAATTATTAATTTTAATATAAAATATTGATATAATTAGATAGTTTATTTTGTAATAATTATTTACTAATTTAATTAAATATATAAAAGATTTTATTATATAAGTTTATTTAAATTTAAATATTAATATGATAATATTAAATAAATTAATATTAATAATAAAGTTTAAATAAGGATTTTTATATAAATAGTTTTTATTTGATTTAAATATATTTAATAAATTAATTAATAAATAATAAATTCTTAATTTACTAATTTTTATATATAAAATTTATTTTAATAATAGGTTAAGGGTAAGTGATTATTATTATAAATTTAATATTATTTATAATTTAATTAATTTTTTTAAAAAAAATTAATATTGAATATAAATTCTTAATTTACTAGGATATAAATTCTTAATTTATTATAAATTCTTAATTTACTATAAATTCTTAATTTACTAGGATATAAATTCTTAATATAATATGTTGATATAATTAATTAGTTTATTTTTAATAATTATTTATAAATTTAATTAATTATATAAATATATTTAAATTATCAATAAATAATAAGTTTTAATTTGACTAATTTTTATTAATATATATATATATACATATATATTATTATTAAATTTTATTATAATAATAAGAAGTTAGGGGTAAATTATTATTATAATAAATTAATAGAATTTATGTTTTGATTAAATTTAAAAAGATTAATATTAGGAATAAATTTTTAATAAATTATTAATTTTAATATAAAATATTGATATAATTAGTTAGTTTATTTTGTAATAATTATTTAAATTTAATTAAATATATAAAAGATTTTATTATATAAGTTTATTTAAATTTAAATATTAATATGATAATATTAAATAAATTAATATTAATAATAAAGTTTAAATAAGGATTTTTATATAAATAGTTTTTATTTGATTTAAATATATTTAATAAATTAATTAATAAATAATAAATTCTAATTTGACTAATTTTTATATATAAAATTTATTTTAATAATAGGTTAAGGGTAAGTGATTATTATTATAAATTTAATATTATTTATAATTTAATTAATTTTTTTAAAAAAATTAATATTGAATATAAATTCTTAATTTACCATCATATAAATTCTTAATTTACTATAAATTCTTAATTTACTAGGATATAAATTCTTAATTTACTATAAATTCTTAATATAATATGTTGATATAATTAATTAGTTTATTTTTAATAATTATTTATAAATTTAATTAATTATATAAATATATTTAAATTATCAATAAATAATAAATTCTAATTTGACTAATTTTTATTAATATATATATATATATATATACATATATATTATTATTAAATTTTATTATAATAATAAGAAGTTAGGGGTAAATTATTATTATAATAAATTAATAGAATTTATGTTTTGATTAAATTTAAAAAGATTAATATTAGGAATAAATTTTTAATAAATTATTGATATAATTAGTTAGTTTATTTTGTAATAATTATTTACTAATTTAATTAAATATATAAAAGATTTTATTATATAAGTTTATCTAAATTTAAATATTAATATAATAATATTAAATAAATTAATATTAATAATAAAATTTAAATAAGGATTTTTATGTAAATAGTTTTTATTTGATTTAAATATATTTAATTAATTAATTAATAAATAATAAATTCTAATTTGACTAATTTTTATATTTAAAATTTATTTTAATAATAGGTTAAGGGTAAGTGATTATTATTATAAATTTAATATTATTTTTAATTTGACTAATTTTTTAAAAAAAAATTAATATTGAATATAAATTCTTAATCTACTATAAATTTTTAATTTACTATAAATTCTTAATTTACTAGATATAAATTCTTAAAAGATTATGAATTATTAATATAATATGTTGATATAGTTAATTAGTTAATTTTAATAATTATTTATTAATTTAATTAATTGTATTATAGATTTTATTATTTTTTAATAAAATTATTTAAATTTAAATAAATATCAATATAATATTTATAATAAATAAATTAATATTAATAATGAAGTTTTAAAATATAATATTGTTTGAATAAGGATTTTTATAAAAAGTTTTTATTTAATTTAAATATATTTAAATTATTAATAAATAATAAATTTTAATTTGATTAATTTTTCATTAATATATATATAATATATATATATATATATATATATATATATATATATATATATATATTATTAAATTTTATTATAATAATAAGAAGTTAGGGGTAAATTATTATTATAATAAATTAATAGAATTTATATTAGGAATAAATTTAAAAAGATTAATATTAGGAATAAATTTTTAATAAATTATTAATTTTAATATAAGATATTGATATAATTAATTAGTTTATTTTTTAATAATTATTTGTTAATTTAATTAAATATATAAAAGATTTTATTATATAAGTTTATTTAAATTTAAATATTAATATGATAATATTAAATAAATTAATATTAATAATAAAGTTTAAATAAGGATTTTTATTCAAATAGTTTTTATTTGATTTAAATATATTTAATTAATTAATTAATAAATAACATTTTAATTTGACTAGTTTTTTATATAAAATTTATTTTAATAATAGGTTAAGGGTAAGTGATTATTATTATAAATTTAATATTATTTTTAATTTGACTAATTTTTTAAAAAAAAATTAATATTGAATATAAATTCTTAATTTACTATAAATTCTTAATTTACTATAAATTCTTAATTTACCATAAATTCTTAATAGATTATGAATTATAAATATAATATGTTAATATAATTAATTAGTTTGTTTTTAATAATTATTTATTAATTTAATTAATTGTATTAGAGATTTAATTTTTTAATAAAATTATTTAAATTTAAATGTTAATATAATATTTATAATAAATAAATTAATATTAATAATTAAGTTTTAAAGTATAATATTATTTAAATAAGGATTTTTGTGAAAAAAAATTATTTAAATTAAATTATTTAAATCATTAATAAATAATAAATTCTAATTTGACTAATTTTTATTAGTATGTATATATATATATATATATATATATATATATATATTGTAATAACAAGTTAGGGGTATAAATTATTATTATAATAAATTAATAGAATTTATGTTTTGATTAAATTTAAAAAGATTAATATTGAATGAATTTTAATAAATCATTAATTTTAATATAATATATTGATATAATTAATCAGTTTATTTTATAATAATTATTTATTAATTTAATAAAATGTGTAAAAGATTTTATTATATAAGTTTATTTGAATTTAAATATTAATGTAATAATAATATTAAATAAATTAATATTAATAATAAAGTTTAAATAAGAATTTTTATGTAAAAAGTTTTTATTTAGTTTAAATATATTAATTATTAGTAAATAATAAATTCTAATTTGACTAATTTTTAAAAATAATAGATAATAAATTTAATTAAATTATGAATTTTAATAAAATATATTGATATAATTAATTAGAAGGTTTGAAATAATTATTTATTAATTTAATAAAATGTATTAGAAGTTTTATTGATTATATGATTTTTATTTAAATTTAAATATTTATATAATAGTATAGTATTTAAATTATATTTAATATACATTATATATATTAAATTTTATTATAATAAATAATAATTTAGAATTAATTATTATTATAATAAATTTAATATAATTAATGTTTATGATTAAATTTTAAAAGAAAATATTGGGTATAAATTTTTAATATGAATATATTGATACAATTAATTAAGGGTTATTTTATAATAATTATTTAAATTTTATTATAATAAATAATAATTTAGAATTAATTATTATTATAATAAATTTAATATAATTAATGTTTATGATTAAATTTTAAAAGAAAATATTGGGTATAAATTTTTAATATGAATATATTGATACAATTAATTAAGGGTTATTTTATAATAATTATTTATTAATTTAATTAAATAAATAAAAATTTTTATTAAAATTTAAATATTAATAGAAAAGTTTAAGTAAGAATTTTTGTTTAAATAGTTTTTGTTTAATTAAAATATATTTAATTTATTAATAAATAAATTCTAATTTGACTAATTTTTGTAAATATTATATATATATATATATATATATTAAATTTTGTTTTATTTTAGTATTAAATTTAGGGGTGAAGTTATAAATTTAATATTTATATTTTAATAAATTAATTTATGGATTTAGAATTAAAATATAAAAATTTTAGTTTAATAAAAAATTGGTTCATTTACATTGAAGGGATTCTTGAATAAGGAAAATTTTAAATGTAAATATATGTGTATATATATATATAAATATTATTTTAATTATGGATAAAACAATTAACTATAAGATTTATTTTATAAATAAAAATTTTTGAATTATATAAATTTAAAAGGTTTATATAAATATTAAGTAGAGATTAATTTTTAATATTAAATGAGAGTTTGAATAAGAAATTTAAATTAAATAATGGTGAAATTAGTGCCAGCACCAGCGGTTAAACTAATGTTATTAGTTAATTTTAATAATTTTTAAATTATTAAAGAGTAATTAAATATTAAGTAAATAATTATTAGTTAAGTGAAATTTTTAATATTAATAGGCTTAATAATTAAAGTTTAATTATTTAATAAGGTTTTTTAAAAGACTAGGATTAGATACCCTATTATAAAATTATAATTTATTAATTTAAAGTTAATAATTAAATGTAAAACATTAAAATTAAATAATTTGGCAGTTTTATATTCTTATTAGGGGAACCTGTAATTAATCGATGATCCACGTTAAGATTTACTTAGATTTATTAGCTTATGTATTGTCGTTTTCAATTTTTATGGAGATATAAATTTTTTAATATTAGATAATTATAGAATTTAATTTACTGATAATAATTCAGATCAAAACGTAGTTTATCTAAGATATTATATGGGTTACTTTTAATTTAAAGTTTTTAGTATTATATTTAATTATAATTATCTAAAGAGGATTTAATAGTAAATTTAAATAATTATTTAAATTGAAACAAGTTATATAAAGTGTACAAATTGCCCGTCACTTTCATTATAAGTGGAATAAGTCGTAACATAGTAAAGGTATTGGAAAATGTTTTTATTAAAATTTTAATTATATAAAGTAATTCATTTATAGTGAAAATAATTTTTATACAAAAAAATTTTATTTATTTAATTTAATGTTATTATTTAAGTGTAAATTTAATTTTTTTAAAAAAGATTATTATATAATTTTAAGTTTTAGTATTTATTTAAGAATAAATTTAATAATTTTAGAATGTATTGTAAAAGATTTTAATAATATTATTTAAAGTAAAAGTTAATTTTGTACCTTTTGTATCAGGGTTAATTAATTATTAATTATGTTTTTTAATTTTCTCGAAGATAAAAGAGTTAATTTAATATTATTTTTTATATTTCATAATAATTATTAATATTAAGTTAGTTGTGAAAAGTAATTCGATTTTATTGATATCTAGTTTTTTTAGAAATGAATTTAATTCATATATTAATTTATTTATATAATATATAAATAATTATTTGATAAAAATAGTTAATATAAAAAATTTAAGGGTTAAACTTTAAATTTATTATATAATTTAGTAATTAAAGTTAATAAATGGTTTATAATAAAATTTTATTAATCTTTAAGATAATTTAATAATTTAAATTAAAATATAATAATTTATAGTAAATATATGTAAATTTATAAAAAAAAATTTATAAATAATTAATTTATTATTAGAATGATTAAATTAGTAAATTTTAAATATTTATATTATAATTAAAGTGATAAGTAATTTTAAGGAATTCGGCAAAATATAATATTCACCTGTTTAACAAAAACATGTCTTTTTGTTTATAATTTAAAGTCAGCCCTGCACAATGAATTTATTTTAAATCGCTGCGGTATTTTGACTGTACGAAGGTAGCATAATCATTTGTCTTTTAATTGAGGACTAGAATGAAGGGGTTAATGAGATATAAACTGTCTAATATTAAATAAATAATTTAGATTTTAAGTAAAAATGCTTAAATAATATAAGGGGACGAGAAGACCCTATAGAATTTAATAGATTTATTTATATTTTAGTTAAATAACAATATTAATAAATTTATTTTATTGGGGGGGTATTTAAATTTAAATAACTTTAAAAAAAAATTATCATAATTTTATGTAAGTTAAATGATTGTTTAATAAAAATAATTAGAAAAATTACCTTAGGGATAACAGCATAATATTTTTGGAAAGATCATATTGATAAAAATGTTTATGACCTCGATGTTGAATTAAGAATAAAATTAAGTGTAGTAGTTTAATTATTGAGTCTGTTCGACTTATTATATCTTACATGATTTGAGTTCAGATCGGTGTGAGCCAGATCGGTTTCTATCTTTTATAATTTTAAATAATTTTGTACGAAAGGACCAATTATTTTTATTTTATTAATGATTTAAGTAATAAAATAAATTATATTATTTTGGCAGAATAAAGTGCGGTAAATTTAGAATTTATATATGTAAGAAATTACAAATAATAATGTTAATATCTAATATTTTATTTAATTGTTTTTTAATAATTTTATTAATATTAAAAATATTATTAAGTTTAGCTTATTTAACTTTATTTGAACGAAAAATTTTAAGTTACATACAAAGTCGTAAGGGCCCTAATAAAGTTGGGGTTTTAGGGGTTTTACAACCTTTTAGTGATGCTTTAAAATTATTATTAAAGGAATTTTTTATTATTGAAAGAATTAGTTATTATTATTATTTATTAATACCAATATTAATAATTATTTTATCATTTATAATATGATTTATTTATCCTTATTATGTTAATTGAATTTCAATAGATATAGGTTTATTATTATTATTGAGTTTATTGGGAATTAATGTTTATCCTGTAATATTAATAGGGTGATCATCAAGTTCAAATTATTCAATATTAGGTTCTATTCGTTCTATTGCGCAATCTATTTCTTATGAAGTTAGTTTATTTTTAATTTTTTTTATTTTAATTATTATAATTGAAGATTTTAATATAATTAGATTTATTAAATTTCAATTTATAGTTAGGTTTATTATTTTTATATATCCAATTTATTTAATTTTTTTTTTGAGGATGATGATTGAGTTGAATCGTACTCCTTTTGATTTAGTTGAGGGTGAATCAGAGTTAGTTTCTGGATTTAATACTGAATATTATGGTAGATTATTTACAATAATTTTTATATCTGAATATTTAATAATTGTTTTTGTTAGATTTTTAATTTCGTTAATGTTTTTTGGTTTTAATTTAATAAATTTTATATTTAATTTATTTATAGTAATTCATATATTTATAATTATTTGAATTCGAAGAGTTTTACCTCGTATACGATATGATGATTTAATAAATTTATGTTGAAAAAAAGTATTAACTTTGGCTTTAATATTTATTTTATTTTATATAGGGGTTAAGGAAATTATTATTGAATATATACTTTAATATTCATATAAATTTTTAATTTACCATCATATAAATTCTTAATTTACTAGGATATAAATTCTTAATTTACTATAAATTTTTAATTTACTATAAATTCTTAATTTACCATCATATAAATTCTTAATTTACTATAAATTCTTAATTTACCATAAACGTTAGGATTATAATAATTAAAATATGATGTTAATGTTGAATAATTAAATAGTAATTTTAATTAGAATAAATAAATACTTAAAATGTTATATTTATATAAATTCTTAATTTACTATAAATTCTTAATTTACCATCATATAAATTCTTAATTTACTATAAATTCTTAATTTACTATAAACGTTAGGATTATAATAATTAAAATATGATGTTAATGTTGAATAATTAAATAGTAATTTTAATTAGAATAAATAAATACTTAAAATGTTATATTTACCAGGATATAAATTCTTAATTTACCATAAATTCTTAATTTACCATCATATAAATTCTTAATTTACTATAAATTCTTAATTTACTATAAACGTTAGGATTATAATAATTAAAATATGATGTTAATGTTGAATAATTAAATAGTAATTTTAATTAGAATAAATAAATACTTAAAATGTTATATTTATATAAATTTTTAATTTACTATAAATTCTTAATTTACCATCATATAAATTCTTAATTTACTATAAATTCTTAATTTACCATAAACGTTAGGATTATAATAATTAAAATATGATGTTAATGTTGAATAATTAAATAGTAATTTTAATTAGAATAAATAAATACTTAAAATGTTATATTTACTAGGATATAAATTCTTAATTTACCATAAATTCTTAATTTACCATCATATAAATTCTTAATTTACTATAAATTCTTAATTTACCATCATATAAATTCTTAATTTACTATAAATTCTTAATTTACTATAAATTCTTAATTTACTAGGATATAAATTCTTAATTTACTATAAATTCTTAATTTACTATAAATTCTTAATTTACTATAAATTCTTAATTTACTAGGATATAAATTCTTAATTTACTATAAATTCTTAATTTACCAGGATATAAATTCTTAATTTACTATAAATTCTTAATTTACTATAAATTCTTAATTTATCATAAACGTTAGGATTTATAATAATTAAAATATGATAATGTTGAATAATTAAATAGTAATTTTAATTAGAATAAATAAATACTTAAAATGTTATATTTATATAAATTAATTTACTATAAATTCTTAATTTATCATAAACGTTAGGATTATAATAGAATTAAAATATATTTAATTTTTATTGTTGTATAATTAAATAGTAATTTTAATTAGAATAAATAAATACTTAAAATGTTACTATTATATAAATTCTTAATTTACTATAAATTCTTAATTTACTATAAATTCTTAATTTACCATAAATTTTTAATTTACCAGGATATAAATTCTTAATTTACTAGGATATAAATTCTTAATTTACTATAAACTCTTAATTTACAATTTATCATTTATAGTAAAATTAAATTTATCAATATTAACATTAAACAATAATTTATAATAAAATAAAATAAAATTATTTAGTTAAAAATTAATATATTTATATATATAAGTTAATAAATAGTTTTATATTTATGTTATATTTTCAAGATATATGCTTATAAAGCTTATTAACTAAAATAATATTTTATCTCAAATTAAATTTAATATAGGAGATACAATAAAATAAAAAAAATATAAAATAGTAAAAATTAATCTTAATTGGTTAAAAGGATATTCAATTAATTGCCCTCCTAATCATGTTAATATAATAAAAGAGAGAATAAATAATCAATAGGTGTATTGATTTAGGTAATAAAATTTATTTGATGAATATTTATTTAAGTTTAATATTGGTATAAATAATAAAATAAAAATTGATATAAATAATGCAATTACACCTCCGAATTTGTTTGGAATTACGCGAAGAATTGTATAAGCAAATAGAAAATATCATTCAGGTTTAATGTGTTCAGGGGTAATTATTGGATTTGCTATAATGAAATTATCTGGATCTGAAAGTAAATATGGATATTTTATAATAATAATTAAAAATATATTGATAATTAGTATGTATCCTAAAATGTCTTTAATAATAAAATAAGGATAAAAAGATGTTAGATAATATTTATTTCTTGTTCCTAGTGGGTTTGATGATCCTTTATTATGAAGAAAAAATAAATGAATAATAACTATTATTGTAATAATTAATGGTATAATAAAATGTAAAGTATAGAATCGATTTAATGTAGCATTATTAATAGAAAATCCACCTCAGATTCATTCTACAATTATTGGTCCTATATAAGGAATAGCAGATAATAAATTAGTAATTACAGTTGCTCCTCAAAATGATATTTGTCCTCATGGTAGTACATATCCTAAAAAGGCTGTTGCTATGGATATGATAAAGATTAGTACACCTATATTTCATACATTTATTTTATTAAATGAATGATAATAGATTCCTCGTCCAATGTGAATATATATAATAAAAAAAAAAAATGATGCTCCATTTATATGAATTAAGCGAATTAATCATCCAAAATTTACATTTTTTATGATATGGATAGTTCTTTCAAAAGCATATATGGTATTTGGACAATAATGTATTGTTAAAAATAATCCAGATATAATTTGGATCATAAGAAATAATCCTAAAATAGATCCAAAATTTCATCAGTAATTAATATTATTAGGGGTTGGTAATTTATTTAATGAATTTATAAATATATTTAATAAAGGGTTTAATTTTGTTAATTTAATTATTTTTGAATTTTTCATAATAATTAAATTATTAATTTTTGAGTAAATTAAAAATTTGTTAATTTATTTTTTAATTTTTCGTAGGGGTTGTAAATATATTATAGAACATGTTTTTATTGATAAATATATAATTCATAATAAGTAACATATTATTGTTGAGGTTAAAATTGCTAATGGATATAAATATACATTAAAAATTGTGTAGTTATTTGATTGAGTTATTAAATTTATTGAATAATTTTTTTGTTGACTGGTAATATATGTTATTAATATAAATAAAAAAATTAATATTAATAAATAGTTGAAATTATATTTAATTTTAATATAATTATTATTTATTAAACTTGTAAAATATAAAAATATAATTATAATTCCTCTTACTATTGAAATTATAATTATATAGCAATATATTGCTATTTGATTAAATAAATAATTTATAATTAATATTATAATTGTAAAAATAATTAATAAAATTATATAATTTAATGGTATTAATTTTTTTTTTATAATAATAATAATTATAATATTAATTAAATAGAATAATAAGATTTTAATTAAAAATTCATTAGTTGGGGTTATCATATATGATGTTGAGTATAAAAATTCAAGTATTTATTTATACTAATTATTTAATAATTAATCAAGAAATAGTTTAAGTAAAACATTAATTTTGGGAATTAAAAATATAATAATTTTATTTTTTTGAAAATTTAGTTAGAAGAAAAGTTAAAAGTATAATACTAATTTTAATTTACAAAATTAATGTTTTATTTAAACTATTTAACTAGGTTTAATTCATATTGACTTTTTTATAAGTTTTAATTTAATCATATTTTTATTAATTATTTTAATTTTATATAAGTTTGAGGAAAGATTTTTTATGTTATTAATTAGATTCGAATTTATTTTAATTTATTCAATAATAATAATAATAATTATTAATTCAAGAGAAAGAAATGATTATTTATTTATTTATTTATTAGTTATGGGGGTAAGTGATAGAGTAATTGGAATTACTTTAATAATTAGATTAATTTTTGAGAAAGGTAATCAAAGATTAAAAATTTTAAATTTAAATATATAATGAAAATTCAACAGAAGTTTGTAATAATTTATTTAGGGAATTTATTAGTGGTATTAAGAGTTTTTATGTTATTTGATTTTAATTTATTTAGTGGGTATACATTTAATTATGGTGTATTAGGAATTCATGAATATTCTTTTGTTTTAATTATAATAAGATTTTGAATTTTTGGAATTATTTTTATGTTTTTATATAGAGAGAAAATTTATAGTTGTATAAGTATTTTATTATTATTATTATTAAGATTATTAATTTATTTTTCTTCTTTAAATTTATATAATTTTTATTTAAGATTTGAAGTAGGTTTATTAATAATTTTTTATTTAATTGTAAAATGAGGAAATGGCTCTAATCGTTTAGAGGCGGCTTATTATATTATATTTTATACTTTATATTTTTCTTTGCCATTATTAATTTTTATTTTTATAATTGATGATATAATATTATTAATATCTATTGATTTATTAGAATTTATTTATGAGGATGAGTGTGATTTTATAGAATCATTATATTTATATTTTTTTATATCATTTTTTGTTAAAATTCCTTTATTTATATTTCATGGTTGGTTATTAAAGGCTCATGTTGAAGCTCCAGTTTTTGGATCAATAATTTTGGCTTCAATTTTATTGAAAATGGGGACTTATGGAATATTTCGTATATTAATTATATTTAATAGATCTTTATTGAATTTTAATAGATGAATTATTGTTTATAGCTTATTGGGTGCAATTATTTTAAGTTTAAATTGTTTACGTCAATTGGATATAAAATTATTAGTAGCTTATTCTTCAGTAGTTCATATAGGTATATTAGTTAGAAGTATATTAACATTAAATGAAGTTAGATTTAAAGGATGTTATATTATTATAATTGGCCATGGTTTATGTTCTTCTGGTTTATTTTATTTAGTTAATGTAAATTATAAAGAAACTAATAGACGATTAATATTAATTAATAAGGGTATATTAAATTATATGCCTAAAATAAGATTAATATGATTTTTATTTTGTTCTTCAAATATAGCGAGACCAATTTCATTAAATTTAGTGGGCGAGATTATAATATTAGTAGGGTTAATTATGTGGAGTAATAAATTAATTTTATTATTAATATTATTGTGTTTTTTTAGTTTTTCTTATTCTTTATATATATATTATTATATTCAACATGGTGAAATGAATTATTATTTAAGAATTAAGGGGGGTAAATTTATTGATTATTTAGTTTTAATTTTACATTGAATTCCTTTAAATTTATTGTTTTTATGATTAAATTTATTTTATTTAAATAGTTTATGTAAAATTTTGGATTGTGGTTCCAAGGAAATAATTTTTTATTTTAAATTATAAATCTTTTAGTTGTTTTTAGATTAATTATATTTTTTTTTAGTTTATTTTTATTTTTTTTGGGTTTGTTAATAGAAATATTTAAATTTATAATTTTATTTGAATGAGTAATTGATATAATTAATAGTATGAAATTTAGTTATTTATTATACTTGGATTGAATAGGATTAATATATATTAGAGTAGTTTTATTTATTTCGGGGTTTATTATAATTTATTCCGTTAATTATATAAGTAGTGATATAAATTTATTTCGTTTTATTTATTTATTATTATTATTTATTTTATCTATATGTTTAATAATTTTAAGTCCTAGATTATTAAGAATTATGTTAGGTTGAGATGGATTAGGCTTTATTTCTTATTGTTTAGTAATTTATTATCAAAATAGAAATAGAATAAATTCAGGTACATTAACAATTTTAAGTAATCGAGTAGGTGATGTAGGAATTTTAATATTAATTGGTGTTGTATCAATAAATGGTTCTTGACATTTGTTATTATATAGTATAAGTTTATTATGTTTATTTATATTAGTATTAGCTATTATTACAAAAAGAGCTCAATTACCATTTTCTTCTTGATTACCTGTTGCTATAACTGCTCCTACACCAATTTCATCTTTAGTTCATTCTTCAACATTAGTAACAGCTGGTGTTTATTTATTTATTCGTTTTAATGATTTTTTTTATATAAATGATAGTAATATTTTGTTATATTTATTTTTAATTTTTAGATTTACTATATTTATATCTGGTTTAATAGCTAATTTTGAAATAAATATTAAAAAAATTATTGCATTATCAACTTTAAGACAACTAGGATTTATAATAAGAATTTTAAGAATAGGGTATATTGAATTAGGTTTCTTTCATATATTAATTCATGCTTTTTTTAAGTCTTTAATATTTATATGTATTGGAAGATTTATTCATAGAAATATAAATTCTCAAGATTTACGTTTATTAAGAGGTTTATTTTATTTATATCCTTTGAAATCAATTGTTTTAATTTTTTCTATTTTAAATTTATGTGGGTTTCCTTTTTTATCGGGTTTTTATTCTAAAGATTTAATTTTAGAATTTTATTTAATTAATGAGGTAAGAATTATTGGAATTTTAATAATATATTTATCTACAATTTTTACTATTAGATATTCTATTCGATTAATTTTAATTTTAATTAATAAAAATAAGAATATGTTTATATATATATATTTAATAAAAATAAATTTTATATATGTATGTAAGTTTTTTTTAATATTGCTAATTATTTTTTTAGGTATAATATATGTAATTCTTGTTAATAAAGAATTTTTTTTTTTAATAGTAATTGATAAAGAATTATTGATTTATTTAACATTTATGGGTTATATATTTAATTTTTATTTAAGTAAAATTAAGTATAAAATGACTGGTATTTTTTTTATTATTAGAATATTTTATTTAAATATTTTGAATAAAATTATTTATATTGATTTAATAAAAAAAATTAATATTTTTTTATACTATGAAAAAATAATTGAAATATTAATAGGTTATAAATTAGTAAATTTTTATTTAATATATAAAATTTTAAAAAAAACTAATTCTTGAAAAAATTATTTAAATTTAGTAATTTTAATTCAATTTTATGTATTTTTAATATATATAGTAATTTTAATGACATTAATTTATTTAAATAGCTTAATTTAAAGCATAATATTGAAAATATTAATATAATTTTTAATTTTTAAATATTTATAAATAAGATTAATTAATTTTATATTGAAAATATAATGTTTTATTTAAACTATATAAAATTTGTATTATAATTTATATAGAAATATAAATGTTTATTAACATTAAAATTGGAATTAGAAGTTCTTATTAATATATTTCTTTAATTGGTTTAAAAACAATAAAATTATTAACAATAATTTACCTCAATATTTGGTTTCAATTAAGATATAAATTTATTTTGATTTTAAAATGCAATTTTAATATTATTATTTTTAATTAATATCCTATTTTATTAAATATATATATATATATATATATGAAATTTGAGTTCCTATTTTTAAGTCGAAATTAAATGTAAAATATTTTTACTTTATATATATATATATATATATATATATATATATATATATATATATATATATTTAAAAAATTCAATTAAAATAATTTGATAGTCATTCATATCAAAGTCTAATAATTAAAATTATTATAAATATAAAAAATGTAGATAATGCAATTATTGGTAAATTTTCTAGTAATTCAAAAATGGGTAAAATTAAAATTACTTCTACATCGAAAATTAAAAATAAAAGTGTTATAATAAAAAAATTAATAGAAAATGGTATATGTGAGTTAGTAATTGGGTCGAATCCACATTCAAATGGGGTTGATTTTTCACGATTTTTATTTAATTTTATTGAGGAAATAAAATTAATAGTAAAAATTAAAATAGGAAATAAAATAAATATGAATATACAAATAATTATGCATAGAATTATATATATATTTTTATTAAAAATTATTTAATTGGAAATTAATTGTATTAATTTATACTATATATATATATATATATATATATATATATATATATATATATATATATATATATATATATATATATATATATATATATATTAATATATTCATCAATAAATTATAATATATAATATTAATCAAATAATATCTACAAAATGTCAATATCATCTGGCAGCTTCAAAATGAAAATGGTGAATTATAGAAAAATGGGATTTTATTATACGAATTAGACAGGTAGTTATAAAAATAATACCAATAATTACATGTAATCCGTGGAATCCTGTTGCTATAAAAAAAATTGAACCAAAAATTCCGTCATTAAAGGTAAATGAGGCTTCTTTATATTCAATTATTTGAAGTATTGAAAAATAACACCCTAGTGTAATAGTGATTAATAGAATAATTTTGGATTTTTTTTTATTATTAATTAGAAGATGATGGGCTCAAGTAATGGTAAATCCTGATGAAACTAAAATAATTGAATTTAATAATGGAATATCATATGGGTTAAATATAATAATATTTTTGGGGGGTCAGTTATTTCCAATTTCAATATTAGGTGCGATCGCACAATGAATAAATGTTCAAAAAAAAGATAAAAAAAAAAATAGTTCAGAAATAATAAATAAAATTATTCCAAATTTTATTAATTTTAGTACTTTTAGAGTATGATATCCTTGTATAGTTCCTTCACGAATTACATCTCGTCATCATTGAGTTAAAGTTAAAGTTAAAGTAATTAAGTTAAATAAAATAATTAATACATTTGAAGAGTTAAATCAAATAATTATTCTTAATAATATATTTATAATATTAAATGATAAAATTATTGGTCATGGACTTAAAGTTACTAGGTGATAAGGATGGTTTGAAATTGTCATATTATAAAGATTCATTATAATATAAAAGTCTAAGAATTACAAATACATATGATTGAATAATTGAGACAGATATTTCTAAAATTATTAATAAATTTTGTATAATAATTATAATAAATATAGATGAAATATTTATAGATGAGCCTAGTAAAGATAGTAATAAATGACCTGCTAATATGTTAGCTGATAATCGGATTGCAAGAGTTCAGGGTCGAATTAAATTTCTAATTCTTTCAATAATAACTATAAAGATTATTAGTATAGGGGGAGTATTTAAGGGTAATAAATGTGTAAATATATGATTAGTATTTATTAATCACCCATATAATATAAATGATATTCATAATATTAATGATATAGATAGATTAATTACTATATGACTAGTAGGAGTAAAAATATATGGAAATAATCTTATTAAGTTTATATTTAAAATAAGTATTATTATAGAAATTAAAATAATTAAGTTAGGATAAAAGTATTTTTTTGATAGATTTAAGAATTCTTTAAAAATATAATTATAAGTATATATTAAAAAAATATTAAATCGTGATGGAATTATTCAATATGATCAATTTAATAAAATTAAAGGTAAAATAATTGATATTCAATTAAGTGATAAAATTTTAGTTGAGGGGTCAAAAATAGAGAATATATTATTTATCATATTTTATCTTTAATTTAATTTTTAATTTTAAAGTGATATTTTGATGGGGGGTAGATTTTAATATATTTGTATTTATTTTTAGAGGTAATAATTTTAAATTATAATAATTGATGTGTACTAACAATAAAATTGTTAAAGTTAAAAATAGGTATAATAATAGTCAATATATTGGGCTTATTTGAGGCGTTAAAGAATTTTAAATTAAATAATTATATAATTAATATTTAATATTATAGTTATTTAATTATAATAAATTTACTATCATTAGGAGTAAGTATTATTACTATAAATTGGTTTAAGAGACCATTTCTTTAATTCAGACACCTAATGGTAAAGAGTATTATAAAATAATTATTTTAAATTGACAATTTAATGTTATATAAATTAACTAATTCTTTATTTTTATTTAATATTATGGATTCAGTTAATAAAATTTCAATAATTAGTTCTTTCAATTACAATAGGTATAAATCTATGATATATACCACAAATTTCTGAACATTGTCCAAAATATAAACCAGGTCGGTAAGTAATTAAAGATATTTGATTAATTCGTCCAGGAGTAGCATCTATTTTAATTCCTAATGAAGGGACTGTTCAAGAATGAATTACATCTATGGAAGTTACTAGTAATCGAGTAGGGGTATTAAATGGGATAATTACTCGATTATCAACATCTAATAAGCGAAATTGATTAAAATTTTCAATATATTTAATTATATATGAATCAAATGATACATTTTTAAATTCTGGATATTCATATGATCAATATCATTGATGCCCAATAGATTTTAAAGTAAAATAAGTTGGATTTCATAATTCATCAATAAAATATAATGTTTTTAGAGATGGTACTGAGATAATTATTAATATAATTATAGGAGTAATAGTTCATATAATTTCAATATTATTATTTTTTAATAATTTTAAATTTAAAAATTTATTATTTAAAATAAAAATTATAATATATATAGTTAATATAATAATTATTGTTAATAGAATTATAGTAAAATTGTAAAAATAAATTAAATTATCGGCAAAGGGGGAATTTGGATCTTGAAATGATAATATATTTCATGTAGCTATTTTAATTTGGATTTTATGATTATTTAATCAGGGAATAAATTATTTTAATAAAAATTATTGAATTTTATTTATGAGGCTTAAACTCATTGCACTTTATTCTGCCATATTAAATTATTTTTTAATAATAATAGGAATTTCGTTGAATCTATGTTCTAAAGGAGGATAATTTATTAATCATTCTAAAGATGAATGGTTAAATTTGAATAAAATTAATCGTTTTAATATTAAACTTTCTAAAATAATAATAATTAATAAAATTATTCTATTAAAAGAGATAAATGATCCAATAGATGAAATTATATTTCAACAATAATAGGCATCGGGGTAATCAGAATATCGTCGTGGTATTCCTATTAATCCTAAAAAGTGTTGAGGGAAAAAAGTTATATTTACTCCAATAAATATTATAATAAATTGAAAATTTAATAAATATTTATTTAGGGTTAGACCTGTAAATACAGGGAATCAATGAATTAATCTTGCAATAATTGCGAATACCGCTCCTATTGAAAGGACATAGTGAAAATGACCAATTACGTAGTAAGTATCGTGAAGAATAATATCAATAGAAGAATTTGATAATATAATACCTGTTAGTCCTCCTATAGTAAATAAAAAGATAAATCCTAATGATCAAATAATGGATGGATTTAAATAAATTTTTGAACCACAATAAGTTGCTAGTCAACTAAATACTTTAATACCAGTTGGAATAGCAATAATTATTGTAGCTGAAGTAAAATAAGCTCGTGTGTCTACATCTAATCCTACGGTAAATATATGATGGGCTCATACAATAAATCCTAAAAATCCAATTCCTAGTATAGCATAAATTATTCTTAAGTTTCCAAAAATTTCTTTTTTTCCTCTTTCATTAAAAATAATATGAGAAATTAATCCAAATCCGGGTAAAATTAAAATATAAACTTCAGGGTGTCCAAAAAATCAAAATAAATGTTGGTATAAAATAGGGTCACCTCCACCTGATGGGTCAAAAAATGATGAATTTAAATTTCGATCTGTAAGTAATATAGTAATAGCTCCTGCTAATACAGGGAGGGATAATAAAAGTAGAATTGCAGTAATTATTACTGATCAGGGAAATAAGGGGATTTGATCAAAATTTAGTGATAAATTTTTTATTAATATAATTGAAGCAATAAAATTAATTGCTCCTATAATTGAAGAAATTCCAGCAATATGAAGAGAAAAAATAGTAAAATCTACTGAAGATCTTGGATGAAAATCTATTGAAGATAATGGAGGATAAATTGTTCATCCAGTTCCTGATCCTGTGTTAAGGATATTTCTTAATATTAAAAGTAATAAAGATGGAATTAATAATCAAAATCTTATATTATTTATACGTGGGAAAGCTATGTCAGGAGCACCAATTATTAATGGGATTAGTCAATTTCCAAATCCTCCAATTATAAAAGGTATTACTATAAAAAAAATTATAATAAAAGCATGGGATGTAACAATAGAATTATAAATTTGATCATTGTTAATTCATCCTCCTGGAGTTCTTAATTCTATACGAATAATTATTCTTAATGAAGCTCCTATAGCAGCAGCTCATATAGCAAAAATGAAATATAATATTCCAATATTTTTATGGTTAGTTGAATAAAATCATTTTTTATTTTTAATTAAGATATAATTATTATTATAAATATATTAAACTTTGAAGGTTTAAAGTTTAATTAACTTAAAATCTTAATTTAAAATTTAATATTATGCCTGAATTAAAGGAATAAATTGTAAATTTATTTATGAAATTATATTAATTTCTAATATTAACATTAAATCATAATCTATAATAAAATTTATTTACAATAAAAATTCAATTAAAACTTTATCTCCTATAATAAAATTTTAAAAAAATTTTTTTATGTAATTTAAAAAAAATATTAAATTGCAAATTTAATTTTAATAATAAAATTATTCATAAATTATAAATAATTAAAAGCAAAAGTAAAGATAGTTATAATTATAAATATATAGTAACTTAATAAGGATTTATTTATTTGATTTGATTTAAATTTATAGTTAAATTTAGCTATATAGTTATAATAAGTTATATTAGTTAAATTTATATAATTAAAACATATAATAATAGAAGTTAGAATATAAATTATTCTGTATATATATATATGGTTTTTAATTATGTTTTGTAATATGATTCATTTTATTGTAAAAGTTAAAAATGGTGGTAATTGGGCATTTATAAATATAATAATATTAAATATAAATTTATTATTATTAAAAAAATAGTTTATACTATTTTTGTGTAAGATTTTAAATTCATTTAAAATTTTTAATGTTACTCATACAGTTATTCTATAAAATGTTAAATATCAATATAATAAATAATCATTTGTGTAAGCTGCAATAAGAATGAATCTTGTGTGGAATATTGAAGAGTAGTTTAATAATAGTGGGTAATAATTAATATTAAAGGCTATTAGAGTAGGTATAATTCCTCTAATTAATAAAATAGATAAAATTATTTTATTTTCTGGGATAGATATAGAAAATAAAATTAATGGTATAATTTTAATTAATACTAAGGCTGTAAATATTATATTATATGAAATTTCTTTTATAACTAAATTTATTCAGTAATTTATTGGATAAATTCCTAATTTTAATCAAAGGCCAAGTAATAAAATTAAATTAAGGATTATTTCAAAGCAAAATATTAGTCCTATTAAAATTATAAATGATGCTAGAGTAGAAATTAAATAAAATGTTATAGCTGCTTTTTTTAAGTAATTATAATTTAATATAATAGCAAAAGTTAAAGTAGTTATTTCTAATGAAATTCATATATAAAATGGTTCTGAAATAAAAAGAAATGAAATTGAAAGGGCTAATAATATAAATAAACATAATAATGTAAATGGCCTGGAAAAAATAATATACAATTTTAAATTGAGCATACAAGTGTTAAAATATTTATCTTATTTTTAGTTTGTCTTAAATTATATTTTATTGTATCAGCATATAAAATTTTGAATTTTATGGAATTAATTTAAATTAATAAATATAATTTTAATCTTATATAATTTATATAAAAGATATAAATATCTATTTTTAGAGTATGAATCTACTAGCTTAAATTTAGCTTACTTATATTTATAAAAATGGGTTAATTAATTAAAATTATTTTATAATTTGAATAATTAGTATAAATAATACATATAAAAATAATATAAATTATACATTAATAATATAAATATAAGTATAATAAGGTAATATAATATAATTAATATAAATTATACATTAATAATATAAATATAAGTGTAATAAGGTAATATAATTAATATAAATAATATAAATAATATAAATAGATTTATTAATATATAAATAATTTAATTAATATAAATAAGTAAAATTTATTTAAATACAAATAATACAAATAGTATTAATATAAAAGTATTAATAAATAATTTAAATAATTTAAATAACACAAATAATATAAATAATTTAAATAATATAATTAATATAAATAATACAAATAATATTAATATAAATAATATTAATAATGTGAATTTTACAATTATCATATAAATATTATATGGAGGTTTTTTTTTTTTTTTTAGGATATAAATTCTTAATTTACTATAAATTCTTAATTTACTATAAATTCTTAATTTACTATAAATTCTTAATTTACTATAAATTCTTAATTTACTATAAATTCTTAATTTACTATAAATTCTTAATTTACTATAAATTCTTAATTTACTATAAATTCTTAATTTACCATCATATAAATTCTTAATTTACTATAAATTCTTAATTTATCATCATATAAATTCTTAATTTACTATAAATTCTTAATTTATTATAAATTTTAAATTTATAAATATTAACATTAAATCATAATCTATAATAAAATTTATTTACAATAAAAATTCAATTAAAACTTTACTTCTTATAATAAAATTTTAATTAGTAATAATGATTATGAATCATATGATTTATTATATCAAAATAATCCTTTTTTCAGGCATATTACTTATATATATATATATATATATATATATATATATATATATATGATAAATTAATAAAAATTATTATAATAAAATAATTTACTAGGATATAAATTCTTAATTTATTATAAATTCTTAATTTACTATAAATTCTTAATTTACCATCATATAAATTCTTAACTTACTATAAATTCTTAATTTACTAGGATATAAATTCTTAATTTACCATCATATAAATTTATTGTTGAATTTAATAATAGTATATAAATTTTAAGTATTAATTTATACTATATATATATATATATATATATATATATATATATATATATATATATATATATATATATATATATATATATAATAATAATAATAATAATAATAATAATAATAATAATAATAAATTAAAACAATTTTTAATTTACTATAAACTCTTAATTTACTATAAATTCTTAATTTACTATAAATTCTTAATTTACCATAAACGTTAGGATTATAATTTATTAGGTATTTTTAAAACAACAATATTCAAATTACTATAAATTTTTAATTTAAATGTAATATTTATACAATAAAATAATTTACTAGGATATAAATTCTTAATTTACTATAAATTCTTAATTTACTATAAATTCTTAATTTACTATAAATTCTTAATTTACCATCATATAAATTCTTAATTTACTATAAATTCTTAATTTACTAGGATATAAATTTTTAATTTATTATAAATTTTTAATTTATTAATATTAACATTAAACAATAATCTATAATAAAATTTATTTACAATAAAAATTCAATTAAAACTTTATCTTTTATAATAAAATTTTAATTAGTAATAATGATTATGAATCATATGATTTATTATATCAAAATAATCCTTTTTTCAGGCATATTATATATATATATATAATGATATATATATAATGATAAATTAATAAAAATTATTATAATAAAATAATTTACTAGGATATAAATTCTTAATTTACTATAAATTCTTAATTTACCATCATATAAATTCTTAATTTATTATAAATTCTTAATTTACCATAAATTCTTAATTTACCATCATATAAATTCTTAATTTACTATAAATTCTTAATTTACTAGGATATAAATTCTTAATTTACTATAAACTCTTAATTTACTATTATATAAATTTTTAATTTACTATCATATAAATTCTTAATTTACTATAAATTCTTAATTTACTAGGATATAAATTCTTAATTTACCATCATATAAATTCTTAATTTACTATAAATTCTTAATTTACCATAAACGTTAGGATTATAATTTATTAGGTATTTTTAAAACAACAATATTCAAATTACTATAAATTTTTAATTTAAATGTAATATTTATATAATAAAATAATTTACTAGGATATAAATTCTTAATTTACTATAAATTCTTAATTTACTAGGATATAAATTCTTAATTTACCATAAACTTTTAATTTACCATTATATAAATTCTTAATTTACTATAAATTCTTAATTTACTATAAATTCTTAATTTACCATCATATAAATTCTTAATTTACTATAAATTCTTAATTTACTATAAATTCTTAATTTACCATCATATAAATTCTTAATTTACTATAAACTTTTAATTTACTATTATATAAATTCTTAATTTATTATAAATTTTTAATTTATTAATATTAACATTAAACAATAATCTATAATAAAATTTATTTACAATAAAAATTCAATTAAAACTTTATTTCTTATAATAAAATTTTAATTAGTAATAATGATTATGAATCATATGATTTATTATATCAAAATAATCTTTTTTTCAGGTATATTATATATATATATATATATATATATATATATATATAATGATAAATTAATAAAAATTATTATAATAAAATAATTTACTAGGATATAAATTCTTAATTTACTATAAATTCTTAATTTACTAGGATATAAATTCTTAATTTACTATAAATTCTTAATTTACCATCATATAAATTTATTGTTGAATTTAATAATAGTATATAAATTTTAAGTATTAATTTATACTAATATATATATATATATATATATAATAATAATAATAATAATAATAATAATAATAATAATAATAATAATAATAATAATAATAATAATAATAATAATAATAAATTAAAACAATTTTTAATTTACTAGGATATAAATTCTTAATTTACTATAAATTCTTAATTTACCAGTATATAAATTTATTGTTGAATTAAATAATAGTATATAAATTTTAAGTATTAATTTATACTAATATGTATATATATATATATATATAATAATAATAATAATAATAATAATAATAATAATAATAATAATAATAATAATAATAATAATAATAATAATAATAATAATAATAATAATAATTTACTAGGATATAAATTCTTAATTTATTATAAATTCTTAATTTACCATCATATAAATTCTTAATTTACTATAAATTCTTAATTTATTATAAATTCTTAATTTACTATCATATAAATTCTTAATTTACTATAAATTCTTAATTTACCATCATATAAATTCTTAATTTACTAGGATATAAATTCTTAATTTACTATAAATTCTTAATTTACTAGGATATAAATTCTTAATTTACTATAAATTCTTAATTTACTATAAATTCTTAATTTACCATAAACGTTAGGATTATAATTTATTAGGTATTTTTAAAACAACAATATTTAAATTACTATAAATTTTTAATTTAAATGTAATATTTATATAATAAAATAATTTACCATCATATAAATTTTTAATTTACTATAAATTCTTAATTTACTATAAATTCTTAATTTACTAGGATATAAATTCTTAATTTACTATAAATTCTTAATTTACTATAAATTCTTAATTTACCATAAACTCTTAATTTACTAGGATACAAATTCTTAATTTACTATAAATTCTTAATTTACTATAAATTCTTAATTTACTAGGATATAAATTCTTAATTTACCATCATATAAATTCTTAATTTACCATCATATAAATTCTTAATTTACTATAAATTCTTAATTTACCATAAACGTTAGGATTATAATTTATTAGGTATTTTTAAAACAACAATATTCAAATTACTATAAATTTTTAATTTAAATGTAATATATAATAAAATAATTTATTAGGATATAAATTCTTAATTTACTATAAATTCTTAATTTACTAGGATATAAATTCTTAATTTACTATAAATTCTTAATTTACCATCATATAAATTCTTAATTTACTATAAATTCTTAATTTACTAGGATATAAATTCTTAATTTACTATAAATTCTTAATTTACCATCATATAAATTCTTAATTTATTATAAATTCTTAATTTACTATCATATAAATTCTTAATTTATTAGGATATAAATTCTTAATTTACTATAAATTCTTAATTTACTATAAATTCTTAATTTACCATCATATAAATTCTTAATTTACTATAAATTCTTAATTTACCATAAACGTTAGGATTATAATTTATTAGGTATTTTTAAAACAACAATATTCAAATTACTATAAATTTTTAATTTAAATGTAATATTTATATAATAAAATAATTTACCATCATATAAATTCTTAATTTACTATAAATTCTTAATTTACTAGGATATAAATTCTTAATTTATTATAAATTCTTAATTTACTATAAATTCTTAATTTACTAGGATATAAATTCTTAATTTACCATTATATAAATTCTTAATTTACTATAAATTCTTAATTTACTAGGATATAAATTCTTAATTTACTATAAATTCTTAATTTACCATCATATAAATTCTTAATTTACTATAAATTCTTAATTTACTATAAATTCTTAATTTACCATAAACGTTAGGATTATAATTTATTAGGTATTTTTAAAACAACAATATTCAAATTACTATAAATTTTTAATTTAAATGTAATATTTATATAATAAAATAATTTACTAGGATATAAATTCTTAATTTACCATAAATTCTTAATTTACCATAAATTCTTAATTTACTATAAATTCTTAATTTACCATCATATAAATTCTTAATTTACTATAAATTCTTAATTTACCATAAACGTTAGGATTATAATTTATTAGGTATTTTTAAAACAACAATATTCAAATTATTATAAATTTTTAATTTAATTGTAATATTTATACAATAAAATAATTTACTAGGATATAAATTCTTAATTTACTATAAATTCTTAATTTACCATCATATAAATTCTTAATTTATTATAAATTCTTAATTTACTATAAATTCTTAATTTACTAGGATATAAATTCTTAATTTATTATAAATTCTTAATTTACTATAAATTCTTAATTTACTAGGATATAAATTCTTAATTTACTATAAATTCTTAATTTACTATAAATTCTTAATTTACTAGGATATAAATTCTTAATTTATTATAAATTCTTAATTTACTATAAATTCTTAATTTACTAGGATATAAATTCTTAATTTACTATAAATTCTTAATTTACTAGGATATAAATTCTTAATTTACTATAAATTCTTAATTTACCATCATATAAATTCTTAATTTACCATTATATAAATTCTTAATTTACCATAAACGTTAGGATTATAATTTATTAGGTATTTTTAAAACAACAATATTCAAATTACTATAAATTTTTAATTTAAATGTAATATTTATACAATAAAATAATTTACCATCATATAAATTCTTAATTTACTATAAATTCTTAATTTACCAGGATATAAATTCTTAATTTACTATAAATTCTTAATTTACCATCATATAAATTCTTAATTTATTATAAATTCTTAATTTACTAGGATATAAATTCTTAATTTATTATAAATTCTTAATTTACCATAAACGTTAGGATTATAATTTATTAGGTATTTTTAAAACAACAATATTTAAATTACTATAAATTTTTAATTTAAATGTAATATTTATACAATAAAATAATTTACTAGGATATAAATTCTTAATTTATCATTATATAAATTCTTAAATTACTATAAATTCTTAATTTACTAGGATATAAATTCTTAATTTATTATAAATTCTTAATTTATTAGGATATAAATTCTTAATTTACTATAAATTCTTAATTTACTATAAATTCTTAATTTACCATCATATAAATTCTTAATTTACTATAAATTCTTAATTTACTATAAATTCTTAATTTACCATTATATAAATTCTTAAATTACTGTAAATTTTTAATTTACTATAAATTCTTAATTTACCAGGATATAAATTCTTAATTTACTATAAATTCTTAATTTACCATTATATAAATTCTTAATTTATTATAAATTCTTAATTTATCATCATATAAATTCTTAATTTACTATAAATTCTTAATTTACCATCATATAAATTCTTAATTTACTATAAATTCTTAATTTACCATAAACGTTAGGATTATAATTTATTAGGTATTTTTAAAACAACAATATTCAAATTACTATAAATTTTTAATTTAAATGTAATATTTATATAATAAAATAATTTACTAGGATATAAATTCTTAATTTACTATAAATTCTTAATTTACTAGGATATAAATTCTTAATTTACCATTATATAAATTCTTAATTTACTATAAATTCTTAATTTATTAGGATATAAATTCTTAATTTACTATAAATTCTTAATTTACTATAAATTCTTAATTTACCATAAACGTTAGGATTATAATTTATTAGGTATTTTTAAAACAACAATATTCAAATTACTATAAATTTTTAATTTAAATGTAATATTTATATAATAAAATAATTTACTAGGATATAAATTCTTAATTTACTATAAATTCTTAATTTACTAGGATATAAATTCTTAATTTACTATAAATTCTTAATTTACTATAAATTCTTAATTTACTAGGATATAAATTCTTAATTTACTATAAATTCTTAATTTACCATCATATAAATTCTTAATTTATTATAAATTCTTAATTTACTATAAACGTTAGGATTATAATTTATTAGGTATTTTTAAAACAATATTCAAATTACTATAAATTTTTAATTTAAATGTAATATTTATATAATAAAATAATTTACTAGGATATAAATTCTTAATTTACTATAAATTCTTAATTTACTAGGATATAAATTCTTAATTTACTATAAATTCTTAATTTACCATAAACGTTAGGATTATAATTTATTAGGTATTTTTAAAACAACAATATTCAAATTACTATAAATTTTTAATTTAAATGTAATATTTATATAATAAAATAATTTACTAGGATATAAATTCTTAATTTACTATAAATTCTTAATTTACTATAAATTCTTAATTTACTATAAATTCTTAATTTACTAGGATATAAATTCTTAATTTACTATAAATTCTTAATTTACCAGGATATAAATTCTTAATTTACTATAAACTCTTAATTTACTATCATATAAATTCTTAATTTACTATAAATTCTTAATTTACTATAAATTCTTAATTTACTATAAATTCTTAATTTACTATAAATTCTTAATTTACTATAAATTCTTAATTTACCATCATATAAATTCTTAATTTACTAGGATATAAATTCTTAATTTACTATAAATTCTTAATTTACCATCATATAAATTCTTAATTTACTATAAATTCTTAATTTACTATAAATTCTTAATTTATTATAAATTCTTAATTTACTATAAATTCTTAATTTACTATAAATTCTTAATTTATTATAAATTCTTAATTTACTATAAATTCTTAATTTACTATAAATTCTTAATTTACTATAAATTCTTAATTTACTATAAATTCTTAATTTACTAGGATATAAATTCTTAATTTACTATAAATTCTTAATTTACCATCATATAAATTCTTAATTTATTATAAATTCTTAATTTACCATTATATAAATTCTTAATTTACTATAAATTCTTAATTTACTATAAATTCTTAATTTATTAGGATATAAATTCTTAATTTACTATAAATTCTTAATTTACCATCATATAAATTCTTAATTTACTATAAATTCTTAATTTACTAGGATATAAATTCTTAATTTACTATAAATTCTTAATTTACTATAAATTCTTAATTTACTATAAATTCTTAATTTACTATAAATTCTTAATTTACTATAAATTCTTAATTTACCATAAACGTTAGGATTATAATTTATTAGGTATTTTTAAAACAACAATATTCAAATTACTATAAATTTTTAATTTAAATGTAATATTTATACAATAAAATAATTTACTAGGATATAAATTCTTAATTTACTATAAATTCTTAATTTACTAGGATATAAATTCTTAATTTATTATAAATTCTTAATTTACTATAAATTCTTAATTTACTATAAATTCTTAATTTACCATTATATAAATTCTTAATTTACTATAAACTCTTAATTTACCATAAACGTTAGGATTATAATTTATTAGGTATTTTTAAAACAACAATATTCAAATTACTATAAATTTTTAATTTAAATGTAATATTTATATAATAAAATAATTTACTAGGATATAAATTCTTAATTTACTATAAATTCTTAATTTACCATTATATAAATTCTTAATTTACTATAAATTCTTAATTTACCATAAATGTTAGGATTATAATTTATTAGGTATTTTTAAAACAACAATATTTAAATTACTATAAATTTTTAATTTAAATGTAATATTTATATAATAAAATAATTTACTAGGATATAAATTCTTAATTTACTATAAATTCTTAATTTACCATCATATAAATTCTTAATTTACTATAAATTCTTAATTTACTAGGATATAAATTCTTAATTTACTATAAATTCTTAATTTACCATCATATAAATTCTTAATTTACTATAAATTCTTAATTTACTATAAATTCTTAATTTACTATAAATTCTTAATTTACTATAAATTTTTAATTTACTATCATATAAATTCTTAATTTACTATAAATTCT
This sequence comes from Megalopta genalis, assembly GCF_051020955.1. NCBI lineage: Eukaryota > Metazoa > Arthropoda > Insecta > Hymenoptera > Halictidae > Megalopta > Megalopta genalis. Next base: position 70,662 of record NW_027476306.1, read on the forward strand.
TAATTTACTAGGATATAAATTCTTAATTTACTATAAATTCTTAATTTACCATTATATAAATTCTTAATTTACTATAAATTCTTAATTTACTATAAATTCTTAATTTATTATAAATTCTTAATTTACTATAAATTCTTAATTTACTATAAATTCTTAATTTACTAGGATATAAATTCTTAATTTATTATAAATTCTTAATTTATCATCATATAAATTCTTAATTTACTATAAATTCTTAATTTACTATAAATTCTTAATTTACCATCATATAAATTCTTAATTTACTATAAATTCTTAATTTACTATAAATTCTTAATTTACCATAAACGTTAGGATTATAATTTATTAGGTATTTTTAAAACAACAATATTTAAATTACTATAAATTTTTAATTTAAATGTAATATTTATACAATAAAATAATTTACCATCATATAAATTTTTAATTTACTATAAATTCTTAATTTACTATCATATAAATTCTTAATTTACTATAAATTCTTAATTTACCATTATATAAATTCTTAATTTACTATAAATTCTTAATTTACTAGGATATAAATTCTTAATTTACTATAAATTCTTAATTTACCATTATATAAATTCTTAATTTACTATAAATTTTTAATTTATTATGATATAAATTTTTAATTTACTATAAATTCTTAATTTACCATTATATAAATTCTTAATTTACTATAAATTCTTAATTTACATCATATAAACTCTTAATTTACCATAAACTCTTAATTTATTAGGATATAAATTCTTAATTTACTATAAACTTTTAATTTATCATCATATAAATTCTTAATTTATTATAAATTCTTAATTTACTATAAATTCTTAATTTACTATAAATTCTTAATTTACTATAAATTCTTAATTTACTATAAACGTTAGGATTATAATTTATTAGGTATTTTTAAAACAACAATATTCAAATTACTATAAATTTTTAATTTAAATGTAATATTTATACAATAAAATAATTTACTAGGATATAAATTCTTAATTTATCATTATATAAATTCTTAATTTACTATAAATTCTTAATTTACTAGGATATAAATTCTTAATTTATTATAAATTCTTAATTTACCATCATATAAATTCTTAATTTACTATAAATTCTTAATTTACTATCATATAAATTCTTAATTTACTATAAATTCTTAATTTACCATTATATAAATTCTTAAATTACTATAAATTTTTAATTTACTATAAATTCTTAATTTACCATCATATAAATTCTTAATTTATTATAAATTCTTAATTTACTATAAATTCTTAATTTACTAGGATATAAATTCTTAATTTACTATAAATTCTTAATTTACTATAAATTCTTAATTTACTAGGATATAAATTCTTAATTTATTATAAATTCTTAATTTACTATAAATTCTTAATTTACTAGGATATAAATTCTTAATTTACCATCATATAAATTCTTAATTTACTATAAATTCTTAATTTACTAGGATATAAATTCTTAATTTACTATAAATTCTTAATTTACCATAAACGTTAGGATTATAATTTATTAGGTATTTTTAAAACAATATTCAAATTACTATAAATTTTTAATTTAAATGTAATATTTATATAATAAAATAATTTACTAGGATATAAATTCTTAATTTACTATAAATTCTTAATTTACCATCATATAAATTCTTAATTTACTATAAATTCTTAATTTACTAGGATATAAATTCTTAATTTACTATAAATTCTTAATTTACCATCATATAAATTCTTAATTTACTATAAATTCTTAATTTACTAGGATATAAATTCTTAATTTACTATAAATTCTTAATTTACTATAAATTCTTAATTTACTAGGATATAAATTCTTAATTTACTATAAACTCTTAATTTATTAGGATATAAATTCTTAATTTACTATAAATTCTTAATTTACTAGGATATAAATTCTTAATTTACTATAAATTCTTAATTTATTATAAATTCTTAATTTACTAGGATATAAATTCTTAATTTACTATAAATTCTTAATTTACTATAAATTCTTAATTTACCATCATATAAATTCTTAATTTACCATCATATAAATTCTTAATTTACTATAAATTCTTAATTTACTAGAATATAAATTCTTAATTTACTATAAATTCTTAATTTACCATCATATAAATTCTTAATTTATTATAAATTCTTAATTTACTATAAATTCTTAATTTACTATAAATTCTTAATTTACTATAAATTCTTAATTTACTATAAATTCTTAATTTACTATAAACGTTAGGATTATAATTTATTAGGTATTTTTAAAACAACAATATTCAAATTACTATAAATTTTTAATTTAAATGTAATATTTATATAATAAAATAATTTACTAGGATATAAATTCTTAATTTACTATAAATTCTTAATTTACTAGGATATAAATTCTTAATTTACTATAAATTCTTAATTTACTATAAATTCTTAATTTACCATAAACGTTAGGATTATAATTTATTAGGTATTTTTAAAACAACAATATTTAAATTACTATAAATTTTTAATTTAAATGTAATATTTATATAATAAAATAATTTACTAGGATATAAATTCTTAATTTACTATAAATTCTTAATTTACTATAAATTCTTAATTTACTAGGATATAAATTCTTAATTTATTATAAATTCTTAATTTACTATAAATTCTTAATTTATCATAAACGTTAGGATTATAATTTATTAGGTATTTTTAAAACAACAATATTCAAATTATTATAAATTTTTAATTTAATTGTAATATTTATACAATAAAATAATTTACTAGGATATAAATTCTTAATTTACTATAAATTCTTAATTTACTAGGATATAAATTCTTAATTTACTATAAATTCTTAATTTACCATCATATAAATTCTTAATTTACTATAAATTCTTAATTTACTATAAATTCTTAATTTATTAGGATATAAATTCTTAATTTACTATAAATTCTTAATTTACTATAAATTCTTAATTTACCATAAACGTTAGGATTATAATTTATTAGGTATTTTTAAAACAACAATATTCAAATTACTATAAATTTTTAATTTAAATGTAATATTTATATAATAAAATAATTTACTAGGATATAAATTCTTAATTTACCATAAATTCTTAATTTACCATCATATAAATTCTTAATTTATTATAAATTCTTAATTTACTAGGATATAAATTCTTAATTTACTATAAATTCTTAATTTACCATCATATAAATTCTTAATTTACTATAAATTCTTAATTTACTATAAATTCTTAATTTACTATAAATTCTTAATTTACTATAAATTCTTAATTTACTATAAATTCTTAATTTACCATCATATAAATTCTTAATTTACCATAAACGTTAGGATTATAATTTATTAGGTATTTTTAAAACAACAATATTCAAATTACTATAAATTCTTAATTTACTATAAATTCTTAATTTACCATTATATAAATTCTTAATTTACTATAAATTCTTAATTTACTAGGATATAAATTCTTAATTTACTATAAATTCTTAATTTACCATTATATAAATTCTTAATTTACTATAAATTTTTAATTTACTATAAATTCTTAATTTACCATCATATAAATTCTTAATTTACTATAAATTCTTAATTTACATCATATACTCTAATTTACCATAAACTCTTAATTTATTAGGATATAAATTCTTAATTTACTATAAACTCTTAATTTATCATCATATAAATTCTTAATTTACTATAAATTCTTAATTTACTAGGATATAAATTCTTAATTTACTATAAATTCTTAATTTACCATCATATAAATTCTTAATTTACTAGGATATAAATTCTTAATTTACTATAAATTCTTAATTTACTATAAATTCTTAATTTACTATAAATTCTTAATTTACTATAAATTCTTAATTTACCATAAACGTTAGGATTATAATTTATTAGGTATTTTTAAAACAACAATATTCAAATTACTATAAATTTTTAATTTAAATGTAATATTTATACAATAAAATAATTTACTAGGATATAAATTCTTAATTTATCATTATATAAATTCTTAATTTACTATAAATTCTTAATTTACTAGGATATAAATTCTTAATTTACTATAAATTCTTAATTTACCATCATATAAATTCTTAATTTACTAGGATATAAATTCTTAATTTACTATCATATAAATTCTTAATTTACTATAAATTCTTAATTTACCATTATATAAATTCTTAATTTACTATAAATTCTTAATTTACTAGGATATAAATTCTTAATTTACTATAAATTCTTAATTTACCAGGATATAAATTCTTAATTTACTATAAACTCTTAATTTACTATCATATAAATTCTTAATTTATTATAAATTCTTAATTTACTATAAATTCTTAATTTATCATAAACGTTAGGATTATAATTTATTAGGTATTTTTAAAACAACAATATTCAAATTACTATAAATTTTTAATTTAAATGTAATATTTATATAATAAAATAATTTACCATCATATAAATTCTTAATTTACTATAAATTCTTAATTTACTATAAATTCTTAATTTACTAGGATATAAATTCTTAATTTACTATAAATTCTTAATTTACCATAAACGTTAGGATTATAATTTATTAGGTATTTTTAAAACAACAATATTCAAATTACTATAAATTTTTAATTTAAATGTAATATTTATATAATAAAATAATTTACTAGGATATAAATTCTTAATTTACTATAAATTCTTAATTTACTAGGATATAAATTCTTAATTTACTATAAATTCTTAATTTACCATCATATAAATTCTTAATTTACTATAAATTCTTAATTTACTAGGATATAAATTCTTAATTTACTATAAATTCTTAATTTACTATAAATTCTTAATTTACTAGGATATAAATTCTTAATTTACTATAAACTCTTAATTTACTAGGATATAAATTCTTAATTTACTAGGATATAAATTCTTAATTTACTATAAATTCTTAATTTATTATAAATTCTTAATTTACTAGGATATAAATTCTTAATTTACTATAAATTCTTAATTTACTATAAATTCTTAATTTACTAGGATATAAATTCTTAATTTACTATAAATTCTTAATTTACTAGGATATAAATTCTTAATTTACTATAAATTCTTAATTTACCATCATATAAATTCTTAATTTATTATAAATTCTTAATTTACTATAAATTCTTAATTTACTATAAATTCTTAATTTACTATAAATTCTTAATTTATTATAAATTCTTAATTTACTATAAACGTTAGGATTATAATTTATTAGGTATTTTTAAAACAACAATATTCAAATTACTATAAATTTTTAATTTAAATGTAATATTTATATAATAAAATAATTTACCATTATATAAATTCTTAATTTACTATAAATTCTTAATTTACTAGGATATAAATTCTTAATTTACTATAAATTCTTAATTTACTATAAATTCTTAATTTACCAGGATATAAATTCTTAATTTACTATAAATTCTTAATTTACCAGGATATAAATTCTTAATTTACTATAAATTCTTAATTTACCATAAACGTTAGGATTATAATTTATTAGGTATTTTTAAAACAACAATATTCAAATTACTATAAATTTTTAATTTAAATGTAATATTTATATAATAAAATAATTTACTAGGATATAAATTCTTAATTTACTATAAATTCTTAATTTATTAGGATATAAATTCTTAATTTACCATAAATTCTTAATTTACTATCATATAAATTCTTAATTTACCATAAATTCTTAATTTATCATCATATAAATTCTTAATTTACTATAAATTCTTAATTTACTATAAATTCTTAATTTACTAGGATATAAATTCTTAATTTATTATAAATTCTTAATTTACTATAAATTTTTAATTTACTATAAATTCTTAATTTACCATCATATAAATTCTTAATTTACTATAAATTCTTAATTTACCATAAACGTTAGGATTATAATTTATTAGGTATTTTTAAAACAACAATATTCAAATTACTATAAATTTTTAATTTAAATGTAATATTTATATAATAAAATAATTTACTAGGATATAAATTCTTAATTTACTATAAATTCTTAATTTACTAGGATATAAATTCTTAATTTATTATAAATTCTTAATTTACTATAAATTCTTAATTTACTATAAATTCTTAATTTACCATAAACGTTAGGATTATAATTTATTAGGTATTTTTAAAACAACAATATTTAAATTACTATAAATTTTTAATTTAAATGTAATATTTATATAATAAAATAATTTACTAGGATATAAATTCTTAATTTACTATAAATTCTTAATTTACTATAAATTCTTAATTTACTAGGATATAAATTCTTAATTTACCATAAATTCTTAATTTATTATAAATTCTTAATTTACCATAAACGTTAGGATTATAATTTATTAGGTATTTTTAAAACAACAATATTCAAATTATTATAAATTTTTAATTTAATTGTAATATTTATACAATAAAATAATTTACTAGGATATAAATTCTTAATTTATTATAAATTCTTAATTTACTATAAATTCTTAATTTACTATAAATTCTTAATTTACTATAAATTCTTAATTTACCATCATATAAATTCTTAATTTACTATAAATTCTTAATTTACTAGGATATAAATTCTTAATTTACTATAAATTCTTAATTTACCATAAACGTTAGGATTATAATTTATTAGGTATTTTTAAAACAACAATATTCAAATTACTATAAATTTTTAATTTAAATGTAATATTTATATAATAAAATAATTTACTAGGATATAAATTCTTAATTTACTATAAATTCTTAATTTACTAGGATATAAATTCTTAATTTACTATAAATTCTTAATTTACCATAAACGTTAGGATTATAATTTATTAGGTATTTTTAAAACAACAATATTCAAATTACTATAAATTTTTAATTTAAATGTAATATTTATATAATAAAATAATTTACTAGGATATAAATTCTTAATTTACTATAAATTCTTAATTTACTATAAATTCTTAATTTACTAGGATATAAATTCTTAATTTATTATAAATTCTTAATTTACTATAAATTCTTAATTTATCATAAACGTTAGGATTATAATTTATTAGGTATTTTTAAAACAACAATATTCAAATTATTATAAATTTTTAATTTAATTGTAATATTTATACAATAAAATAATTTACTAGGATATAAATTCTTAATTTACTATAAATTCTTAATTTACTAGGATATAAATTCTTAATTTACTATAAATTCTTAATTTACCATCATATAAATTCTTAATTTACTAGGATATAAATTCTTAATTTACTATAAATTCTTAATTTACTATAAATTCTTAATTTACTATAAATTCTTAATTTACCATAAACGTTAGGATTATAATTTATTAGGTATTTTTAAAACAACAATATTCAAATTACTATAAATTTTTAATTTAAATGTAATATTTATACAATAAAATAATTTACTAGGATATAAATTCTTAATTTACTATAAATTCTTAATTTACCATCATACAAATTCTTAATTTACTATAAATTTTTAATTTACTAGGATATAAATTCTTAATTTACTATAAATTCTTAATTTACCATCATATAAATTCTTAATTTACTATAAATTTTTAATTTACTAGGATATAAATTCTTAATTTACTATAAATTCTTAATTTACTATAAATTCTTAATTTACTAGGATATAAATTCTTAATTTACTATAAATTCTTAATTTACCATCATATAAATTCTTAATTTACTATAAATTCTTAATTTACTATAAATTCTTAATTTACTAGGATATAAATTCTTAATTTACTATAAATTCTTAATTTACTATAAATTCTTAATTTACTATAAATTCTTAATTTACTATAAATTCTTAATTTACCATCATATAAATTCTTAATTTACTATAAATTCTTAATTTACTATAAATTCTTAATTTACCATAAACGTTAGGATTATAATTTATTAGGTATTTTTAAAACAACAATATTCAAATTACTATAAATTTTTAATTTAAATGTAATATTTATATAATAAAATAATTTACTATAAATTCTTAATTTACTATAAATTCTTAATTTACTATAAATTCTTAATTTACCATTATATAAATTCTTAATTTATTATAAATTCTTAATTTACCATAAACGTTAGGATTATAATTTATTAGTTATTTTTAAAACAACAATATTCAAATTACTATAAATTTTTAATTTAAATGTAATATTTATACAATAAAATAATTTACTAGGATATAAATTCTTAATTTACTATAAATTCTTAATTTACCATAAACGTTAGGATTATAATTTATTAGGTATTTTTAAAACAACAATATTCAAATTACTATAAATTTTTAATTTAAATGTAATATTTATACAATAAAATAATTTATTAGGATATAAATTCTTAATTTACTAGGATATAAATTCTTAATTTACTATAAATTCTTAATTTACTATAAATTCTTAATTTACCATCATATAAATTCTTAATTTACTATAAATTCTTAATTTACTATAAATTCTTAATTTACCATCATATAAATTCTTAATTTACTATAAATTCTTAATTTACTATAAATTCTTAATTTACTAGGATACAAATTCTTAATTTATTATAAATTCTTAATTTACTATAAATTCTTAATTTACTATAAATTCTTAATTTACTATAAACTCTTAATTTACCAGGATATAAATTCTTAATTTACTATAAACTCTTAATTTACTATAAACGTTAGGATTATAATTTATTAGGTATTTTTAAAACAACAATATTCAAATTACTATAAATTTTTAATTTAAATGTAATATTTATATAATAAAATAATTTACTAGGATATAAATTCTTAATTTACTATAAATTCTTAATTTACTAGGATATAAATTCTTAATTTACTATAAATTCTTAATTTACTATAAATTCTTAATTTACCATAAACGTTAGGATTATAATTTATTAGGTATTTTTAAAACAACAATATTCAAATTACTATAAATTTTTAATTTAAATGTAATATTTATACAATAAAATAATTTACTAGGATATAAATTCTTAATTTACTATAAATTCTTAATTTACTATAAATTCTTAATTTACTATAAATTCTTAATTTACTATAAATTCTTAATTTACTATAAATTCTTAATTTATCATAAACGTTAGGATTATAATTTATTAGGTATTTTTAAAACAACAATATTCAAATTATTATAAATTTTTAATTTAATTGTAATATTTATACAATAAAATAATTTACTAGGATATAAATTCTTAATTTACTATAAATTCTTAATTTACTAGGATATAAATTCTTAATTTACTATAAATTCTTAATTTACCATCATATAAATTCTTAATTTACTATAAATTCTTAATTTACTATAAATTCTTAATTTATTAGGATATAAATTCTTAATTTACTATAAATTCTTAATTTACTATAAATTCTTAATTTACCATAAACGTTAGGATTATAATTTATTAGGTATTTTTAAAACAACAATATTCAAATTACTATAAATTTTTAATTTAAATGTAATATTTATATAATAAAATAATTTACTAGGATATAAATTCTTAATTTACCATAAATTCTTAATTTACCATCATATAAATTCTTAATTTATTATAAATTCTTAATTTACCATAAACGTTAGGATTATAATTTATTAGGTATTTTTAAAACAACAATATTCAAATTACTATAAATTTTTAATTTAATTGTAATATTTATACAATAAAATAATTTACTAGGATATAAATTCTTAATTTACTATAAATTCTTAATTTACTATAAATTCTTAATTTACCATCATATAAATTCTTAATTTACTATAAATTCTTAATTTACTAGGATATAAATTCTTAATTTACTATAAATTCTTAATTTACTATAAATTCTTAATTTACTATAAATTCTTAATTTACTATAAATTCTTAATTTACTATAAATTCTTAATTTACTATAAATTCTTAATTTACCATAAACGTTAGGATTATAATTTATTAGGTATTTTTAAAACAACAATATTCAAATTACTATAAATTTTTAATTTAAATGTAATATTTATACAATAAAATAATTTACCATCATATAAATTTTTAATTTACTATAAATTCTTAATTTACCAGGATATAAATTCTTAATTTACTATAAATTCTTAATTTACCATTATATAAATTCTTAATTTATTATAAATTCTTAATTTATCATCATATAAATTCTTAATTTACTATAAATTCTTAATTTACCATCATATAAATTCTTAATTTATTATAAATTCTTAATTTACCATAAACGTTAGGATTATAATTTATTAGGTATTTTTAAAACAACAATATTCAAATTACTATAAATTTTTAATTTAAATGTAATATTTATATAAATTCTTAATTTACTAGGATATAAATTCTTAATTTACTATAAATTCTTAATTTACTAGGATATAAATTCTTAATTTATTATAAATTCTTAATTTATTAGGATATAAATTCTTAATTTACTATAAATTCTTAATTTATTAGGATATAAATTCTTAATTTATTATAAATTCTTAATTTACTATAAATTCTTAATTTACTAGGATATAAATTCTTAATTTATTATAAATTCTTAATTTACTATAAATTCTTAATTTACTAGGATATAAATTCTTAATTTACCATCATATAAATTCTTAATTTACTATAAACTCTTAATTTACTATCATATAAATTCTTAATTTACCATAAATTCTTAATTTACTATAAATTCTTAATTTACCATAAACGTTAGGATTATAATTTATTAGGTATTTTTAAAACAACAATATTCAAATTACTATAAATTTTTAATTTAAATGTAATATTTATATAATAAAATAATTTACCATTATATAAATTCTTAATTTATTATAAATTCTTAATTTATTAGGATATAAATTCTTAATTTACTATAAATTCTTAATTTACTATAAATTCTTAATTTACCATAAACGTTAGGATTATAATTTATTAGGTATTTTTAAAACAACAATATTCAAATTACTATAAATTTTTAATTTAAATGTAATATTTATACAATAAAATAATTTATTAGGATATAAATTCTTAATTTACTATAAATTCTTAATTTACTAGGATATAAATTCTTAATTTACTATAAATTCTTAATTTACTAGGATATAAATTCTTAATTTACTATAAATTCTTAATTTACTATAAATTCTTAATTTACCATAAACGTTAGGATTATAATTTATTAGGTATTTTTAAAACAACAATATTCAAATTACTATAAATTTTTAATTTAAATGTAATATTTATACAATAAAATAATTTACTAGGATATAAATTCTTAATTTACTATAAATTCTTAATTTACCATCATATAAATTCTTAATTTACTATAAATTCTTAATTTACTATAAATTCTTAATTTATTAGGATATAAATTCTTAATTTACTATAAATTCTTAATTTACTATAAATTCTTAATTTACCATAAACGTTAGGATTATAATTTATTAGGTATTTTTAAAACAACAATATTCAAATTACTATAAATTTTTAATTTAAATGTAATATTTATATAATAAAATAATTTACTAGGATATAAATTCTTAATTTACTATAAATTCTTAATTTACTAGGATATAAATTCTTAATTTACTATAAATTCTTAATTTACCATCATATAAATTCTTAATTTACTATAAATTCTTAATTTACCATAAACGTTAAGATTATAATTTATTAGGTATTTTTAAAACAACAATATTCAAATTACTATAAATTTTTAATTTAAATGTAATATTTATACAATAAAATAATTTACTAGGATATAAATTCTTAATTTACTATAAATTCTTAATTTACTAGGATATAAATTCTTAATTTATTATAAATTCTTAATTTATCATCATATAAATTCTTAATTTACTATAAATTCTTAATTTACTATAAATTCTTAATTTACCATTATATAAATTCTTAATTTACTATAAATTCTTAATTTACTAGGATATAAATTCTTAATTTACTATAAATTCTTAATTTACTATAAATTCTTAATTTACCATAAACGTTAGGATTATAATTTATTAGGTATTTTTAAAACAACAATATTCAAATTACTATAAATTTTTAATTTAAATGTAATATTTATATAATAAAATAATTTACTAGGATATAAATTCTTAATTTACTATAAATTCTTAATTTACTAGGATATAAATTCTTAATTTACTATAAATTCTTAATTTACCATAAACGTTAGGATTATAATTTATTAGGTATTTTTAAAACAACAATATTCAAATTACTATAAATTTTTAATTTAAATGTAATATTTATATAATAAAATAATTTACTATTATATAAATTCTTAATTTACTATAAATTCTTAATTTACTAGGATATAAATTCTTAATTTACTATAAATTCTTAATTTACCATAAACGTTAGGATTATAATTTATTAGGTATTTTTAAAACAACAATATTCAAATTACTATAAATTTTTAATTTAAATGTAATATTTATATAATAAAATAATTTACTAGGATATAAATTCTTAATTTACTATAAATTCTTAATTTACCATCATATAAATTCTTAATTTATTATAAATTCTTAATTTACCATAAACGTTAGGATTATAATTTATTAGGTATTTTTAAAACAACAATATTCAAATTACTATAAATTTTTAATTTAATTGTAATATTTATACAATAAAATAATTTACTAGGATATAAATTCTTAATTTACTATAAATTCTTAATTTACCATAAACGTTAGGATTATAATTTATTAGGTATTTTTAAAACAACAATATTCAAATTATTATAAATTTTTAATTTAAATGTAATATTTATACAATAAAATAATTTACCATCATATAAATTCTTAATTTACTATAAATTCTTAATTTACTATCATATAAATTCTTAATTTACTATAAATTCTTAATTTACTATAAATTCTTAATTTACCATCATATAAATTTTTAATTTATTATAAATTTTATATTTAAATTTAATTTATTATAAATTATTAATATAAAATTTTAAATTTATATTAATTATGTTGAATTCAATTTAATATGAAAATGTATTTAATTCAATTATTATTATAGTAATTTAAGATAATTATTAATTTTCTTTAAATTATTAAAGAAATTTTCATGTTTTTGGGTGCTAAGGAGGTTTTTTGGCCGTTTTTCGGGGTTTTTTGGCCGTTTTTCGGGGTTTTTGGGCCGTTTTCGGAGATTTTTGGACAGGTTGGCATTTTTTTTTATTTTTTCATTAAACATTTATTGGTTAAATATTTATATATTAATAAATAATTTTACGATATATCATTTGTTAATTATATTTAATTATATTGTAGTGAGATTTATAAATTTATTCTACTTCTTAATAAGAAGTAGGATCAATAATTATTCTATAAATATATAAATTGATTTATTAAACCTTCATTATTTATCTAAATGGATCCATTTATATATATCTATGAGGACAGGTCATATGTCTAAATTTATAGTTGATCTATCAAGAATACATTTTAATAAACTCAATAATTCTGTGATTATTATTTTATAAATTTATAATATATATATTTATATATATATATAAATATATTATATATATATATTTAATTATAGTTAATTAATAAAATATTTAAATTAATATAGATATTATTATATATATAAATAAATCAATAAAATCTAAATAAATATATTGTTATTATATAAATATATATATATATATAATATATATGTATAATTATTAAATTATAAATAATAATAAATTAATAAATAAATTTAATGATTAATATAATAATAATTTATTAATAATTAAATAATTAATAGATCATATTTAATATTAAATATATATATATATATAAATATTTAATATATATATATATATATAAAGTTAGGGGTAAAAAATTAGTCAAATTAGAATTTGTATGAAAATATATTTATATAGGTATTTATTATTATACAAATATTATGTATGAATTAGAATTTGTATGAAAATATATTTATATAGGTATTTATTATTATACAAATATTATATATGAATTAGAATTTGTATGAAAATATATTTATATAGGTATTTATTATTATACAAATATTATATATGAATTAGAATTTGTATGAAAATATATTTATATAGGTATTTATTATCATACAAATATTATATATGAATTAGAATTTGTATGAAAATATATTTATATAGGTATTATTATACAAATATTATATATGAATTAGAATTTGTATGAAAATATATTTATATAGGTATTATTATACAAATATTATATATAAATTAGAATTTGTATGAAAATATATTTATTAGGTATTATTTTATATAAATATTATATTTAAATTAAGATTAAAATGAAAATGTATTTAATTCAATTATTATTATAGTAATTTAAGATAATTATTAATTTTCTTTAAATTATTAAAGAAATTTTCATGTTTTTGGGTGCTAAGGAGGTTTTTTGGCCGTTTTTCGGGGTTTTTTGGCCGTTTTTCGGGGTTTTTGGGCCGTTTTCGGAGATTTTTGGACAGGTTGGCATTTTTTTTTATTTTTTCATTAAACATTTATTGGTTAAATATTTATATATTAATAAATAATTTTACGATATATCATTTGTTAATTATATTTAATTATATTGTAGTGAGATTTATAAATTTATTCTACTTCTTAATAAGAAGTAGGATCAATAATTATTCTATAAATATATAAATTGATTTATTAAACCTTCATTATTTATCTAAATGGATCCATTTATATATATCTATGAGGACAGGTCATATGTCTAAATTTATAGTTGATCTATCAAGAATACATTTTAATAAACTCAATAATTCTGTGATTATTATTTTATAAATTTATAATATATATATTTATATATATATATAAATATATTATATATATATATTTAATTATAGTTAATTAATAAAATATTTAAATTAATATAGATATTATTATATATATAAATAAATCAATAAAATCTAAATAAATATATTGTTATTATATAAATATATATATATATATAATATATATGTATAATTATTAAATTATAAATAATAATAAATTAATAAATAAATTTAATGATTAATATAATAATAATTTATTAATAATTAAATAATTAATAGATCATATTTAATATTAAATATATATATATATATAAATATTTAATATATATATATATATATAAAGTTAGGGGTAAAAAATTAGTCAAATTAGAATTTGTATGAAAATATATTTATATAGGTATTTATTATTATACAAATATTATGTATGAATTAGAATTTGTATGAAAATATATTTATATGGGTATTTATTATTATACAAATATTATATATGAATTAGAATTTGTATGAAAATATATTTATATAGGTATTTATTATTATACAAATATTATATATGAATTAGAATTTGTATGAAAATATATTTATATAGGTATTTATTATCATACAAATATTATATATGAATTAGAATTTGTATGAAAATATATTTATATAGGTATTATTATACAAATATTATATATGAATTAGAATTTGTATGAAAATATATTTATATAGGTATTATTATACAAATATTATATATAAATTAGAATTTGTATGAAAATATATTTATTAGGTATTATTTTATATAAATATTATATTTAAATTAAGATTAAAATGAAAATGTATTTAATTCAATTATTATTATAGTAATTTAAGATAATTATTAATTTTCTTTAAATTATTAAAGAAATTTTCATGTTTTTGGGTGCTAAGGAGGTTTTTTGGCCGTTTTTCGGGGTTTTTTGGCCGTTTTTCGGGGTTTTTGGGCCGTTTTCGGAGATTTTTGGACAGGTTGGCATTTTTTTTTATTTTTTCATTAAACATTTATTGGTTAAATATTTATATATTAATAAATAATTTTACGATATATCATTTGTTAATTATATTTAATTATATTGTAGTGAGATTTATAAATTTATTCTACTTCTTAATAAGAAGTAGGATCAATAATTATTCTATAAATATATAAATTGATTTATTAAACCTTCATTATTTATCTAAATGGATCCATTTATATATATCTATGAGGACAGGTCATATGTCTAAATTTATAGTTGATCTATCAAGAATACATTTTAATAAACTCAATAATTCTGTGATTATTATTTTATAAATTTATAATATATATATTTATATATATATATAAATATATTATATATATATATTTAATTATAGTTAATTAATAAAATATTTAAATTAATATAGATATTATTATATATATAAATAAATCAATAAAATCTAAATAAATATATTGTTATTATATAAATATATATATATATATAATATATATGTATAATTATTAAATTATAAATAATAATAAATTAATAAATAAATTTAATGATTAATATAATAATAATTTATTAATAATTAAATAATTAATAGATCATATTTAATATTAAATATATATATATATATAAATATTTAATATATATATATATATATAAAGTTAGGGGTAAAAAATTAGTCAAATTAGAATTTGTATGAAAATATATTTATATAGGTATTTATTATTATACAAATATTATGTATGAATTAGAATTTGTATGAAAATATATTTATATGGGTATTTATTATTATACAAATATTATATATGAATTAGAATTTGTATGAAAATATATTTATATAGGTATTTATTATTATACAAATATTATATATGAATTAGAATTTGTATGAAAATATATTTATATAGGTATTTATTATCATACAAATATTATATATGAATTAGAATTTGTATGAAAATATATTTATATAGGTATTATTATACAAATATTATATATGAATTAGAATTTGTATGAAAATATATTTATATAGGTATTATTATACAAATATTATATATAAATTAGAATTTGTATGAAAATATATTTATTAGGTATTATTTTATATAAATATTATATTTAAATTAAGATTAAAATGAAAATGTATTTAATTCAATTATTATTATAGTAATTTAAGATAATTATTAATTTTCTTTAAATTATTAAAGAAATTTTCATGTTTTTGGGTGCTAAGGAGGTTTTTTGGCCGTTTTTCGGGGTTTTTTGGCCGTTTTTCGGGGTTTTTGGGCCGTTTTCGGAGATTTTTGGACAGGTTGGCATTTTTTTTTATTTTTTCATTAAACATTTATTGGTTAAATATTTATATATTAATAAATAATTTTACGATATATCATTTGTTAATTATATTTAATTATATTGTAGTGAGATTTATAAATTTATTCTACTTCTTAATAAGAAGTAGGATCAATAATTATTCTATAAATATATAAATTGATTTATTAAACCTTCATTATTTATCTAAATGGATCCATTTATATATATCTATGAGGACAGGTCATATGTCTAAATTTATAGTTGATCTATCAAGAATACATTTTAATAAACTCAATAATTCTGTGATTATTATTTTATAAATTTATAATATATATATTTATATATATATATAAATATATTATATATATATATTTAATTATAGTTAATTAATAAAATATTTAAATTAATATAGATATTATTATATATATAAATAAATCAATAAAATCTAAATAAATATATTGTTATTATATAAATATATATATATATATAATATATATGTATAATTATTAAATTATAAATAATAATAAATTAATAAATAAATTTAATGATTAATATAATAATAATTTATTAATAATTAAATAATTAATAGATCATATTTAATATTAAATATATATATATATATAAATATTTAATATATATATATATATATAAAGTTAGGGGTAAAAATTAGTCAAATTAGAATTTGTATGAAAATATATTTATATAGGTATTTATTATTATACAAATATTATGTATGAATTAGAATTTGTATGAAAATATATTTATATGGGTATTTATTATTATACAAATATTATATATGAATTAGAATTTGTATGAAAATATATTTATATAGGTATTTATTATTATACAAATATTATATATGAATTAGAATTTGTATGAAAATATATTTATATAGGTATTTATTATCATACAAATATTATATATGAATTAGAATTTGTATGAAAATATATTTATATAGGTATTATTATACAAATATTATATATGAATTAGAATTTGTATGAAAATATATTTATATAGGTATTATTATACAAATATTATATATAAATTAGAATTTGTATGAAAATATATTTATTAGGTATTATTTTATATAAATATTATATTTAAATTAAGATTAAAATGAAAATGTATTTAATTCAATTATTATTATAGTAATTTAAGATAATTATTAATTTTCTTTAAATTATTAAAGAAATTTTCATGTTTTTGGGTGCTAAGGAGGTTTTTTGGCCGTTTTTCGGGGTTTTTTGGCCGTTTTTCGGGGTTTTTGGGCCGTTTTCGGAGATTTTTGGACAGGTTGGCATTTTTTTTTATTTTTTCATTAAACATTTATTGGTTAAATATTTATATATTAATAAATAATTTTACGATATATCATTTGTTAATTATATTTAATTATATTGTAGTGAGATTTATAAATTTATTCTACTTCTTAATAAGAAGTAGGATCAATAATTATTCTATAAATATATAAATTGATTTATTAAACCTTCATTATTTATCTAAATGGATCCATTTATATATATCTATGAGGACAGGTCATATGTCTAAATTTATAGTTGATCTATCAAGAATACATTTTAATAAACTCAATAATTCTGTGATTATTATTTTATAAATTTATAATATATATATTTATATATATATATAAATATATTATATATATATATTTAATTATAGTTAATTAATAAAATATTTAAATTAATATAGATATTATTATATATATAAATAAATCAATAAAATCTAAATAAATATATTGTTATTATATAAATATATATATATATATAATATATATGTATAATTATTAAATTATAAATAATAATAAATTAATAAATAAATTTAATGATTAATATAATAATAATTTATTAATAATTAAATAATTAATAGATCATATTTAATATTAAATATATATATATATATAAATATTTAATATATATATATATATATAAAGTTAGGGGTAAAAAATTAGTCAAATTAGAATTTGTATGAAAATATATTTATATAGGTATTTATTATTATATAAATATTATGTATGAATTAGAATTTGTATGAAAATATATTTATATAGGTATTTATTATTATACAAATATTATATATGAATTAGAATTTGTATGAAAATATATTTATATAGGTATTTATTATCATATAAATATTATATATGAATTAGAATTTGTATGAAAATATATTTATATAGGTATTTATTGTTATACAAATATTATATATAAATTAGAATTTGTATGAAAATATATTTATATAGGTATTTATTATCATACAAATATTATATATGAATTAGAATTTGTATGTAAATAAAAATTTTTTTAAAATTTTATTATAGGAAATAAAGTTTTAATTGAATTTTTATTGTGAATAAAATTTATTATAGATTATGATTTAATGCTAATATTAATAAATTTAATTAAAGGTTATTTTATAGTAATAATTTTATTATTTTAATTAAATATACTAATAAATAAAAATTTTTTAAAAATTTTATTATAGGAGATAAAGTTTTAATTGAATTTTTATTGAAAATAAAATTTATTATAGATTATGATTTAATGTTAATATTAATAAATTTAGTTAAAGGTTATTTTATAGTAATAATTTTGTTGTTTTAATTAAATGTATTAATAAATAAAAATTTTTTAAAAATTTTATTATAAGAGATAAAGTTTTAATTGAATTTTTATTGTAAATAAATTTTATTATAGATTATTGTTTAATGTTAATATCGATAAATTTAATTAAGGGTTATTTTATAGTAATAATTTTATTGTTTTAATTAAATGTACTAATAAATAAAAATTTTTTAAAAATTTTATTATAGGAAGTAAAGTTTTAATTGAATTTTTATTGTAAATAAATTTTATTATAGATTATTGTTTAATGTTAATATCGATAAATTTAATTAAGGGTTATTTTATAGTAATAATTTTATTGTTTTAATTAAATGTACTAGTAAATAAAAATTTTTTAAAAATTTTATTATAGGAAGTAAAGTTTTAATTGAATTTTTATTGTAAATAAATTTTATTATAGATTATTGTTTAATGTTAATATCGATAAATTTAATTAAGGGTTATTTTATAGTAATAATTTTATTGTTTTAATTAAATGTACTAATAAATAAAAATTTTAAAAATTTTATTATAGGAGATAAAGTTTTAATTGAATTTTTATTGTAAATAAATTTTATTATAGATTATGATTTAATGTTAATATTTATAAATTTAATTAAAGGTTATTTTATAATAATAATTTTATTGTTTTAATTAAATGTACTAGTAAATAAAAATTTTTTAAAAATTTTATTATAGGAAGTAAAGTTTTAATTGAATTTTTATTGTAAATAAATTTTATTATAGATTATTGTTTAATGTTAATATTGATAAATTTAATTAAGGGTTATTTTATAGTAATAATTTTATTGTTTTAATTAAATGTACTAGTAAATAAAAATTTTTTAAAAATTTTATTATAGGAGATAAAGTTTTAATTGAATTTTTATTGTAAATAAGTTTTATTATAGATTATTGTTTAATATTAATATCGATAAATTTAATTAAGGGTTATTTTATAGTAATAATTTTATTGTTTTAATTAAATGTACTAATAAATAAAAATTTTTTAAAAATTTTATTAAGTTTTAATTGAATTTTTATTGAAAATAAATTTTATTATGAATTATTGTTTAATGATAATATAAATAAATTTAATTAAAGGTTATTTCATATAAATAATTTTATTGTTTTAATTAAATGTACTAGTAAATAAAATTTTTTTAAAATTTTATTATAGGAAGTAAAGTTTTAATTGAATTTTTATTGTAAATAAATTTTATTATAGATTATTGTTTAATGTTAATATTTATAAATTTAATTAAAGGTTATTTTATAGTAATAATTTTATTGTTTTAATTAAATGTACTAGTAAATAAAATTTTTTTAAAATTTTATTATAGGAGATAAAGTTTTAATTGAATTTTTATTGAAAATAAATTTTATTATGAATTATTGTTTAATGATAATATAAATAAATTTAATTAAAGGTTATTTCATATAAATAATTTTATTGTTTTAATTAAATATACTAGTAAATAAAATTTTTTTAAAATTTTATTATAAGAAGTAAAGTTTTAATTGAATTTTTATTGTAAATAAATTTTATTATAGATTATTGTTTAATGTTAATATTTATAAATTTAATTAAAGGTTATTTTATAGTAATAATTTTATTGTTTTAATTAAATATACTAGTAAATAAAATTTTTTTAAAATTTTATTATAGGAAGTAAAGTTTTAATTGAATTTTTATTGTAAATAAATTTTATTATAGATTATTGTTTAATGTTAATATTTATAAATTTAATTAAAGGTTATTTTATAGTAATAATTTTATTGTTTTAATTAAATGTACTAGTAAATAAAATTTTTTTAAAATTTTATTATAGGAGATAAAGTTTTAATTGAATTTTTATTGAAAATAAATTTTATTATGAATTATTGTTTAATGATAATATAAATAAATTTAATTAAAGGTTATTTCATATAAATAATTTTATTGTTTTAATTAAATATACTAGTAAATAAAATTTTTTTAAAATTTTATTATAAGAAGTAAAGTTTTAATTGAATTTTTATTGTAAATAAATTTTATTATAGATTATTGTTTAATGTTAATATTTATAAATTTAATTAAAGGTTATTTTATAGTAATAATTTTATTGTTTTAATTAAATGTACTAGTAAATAAAATTTTTTTAAAATTTTATTATAGGAGATAAAGTTTTAATTGAATTTTTATTGAAAATAAGTTTTATTATAGATTATTGTTTAATATTAATATTGATAAATTTAATTAAAGGTTATTTTATAGTAATAATTTTATTGTTTTAATTAAATGTACTAGTAAATAAAATTTTTTTAAAATTTTATTATAGGAAATAAAGTTTTAATTAAATTTTTATTGAAAATAAATTTTATTATAGATTATTGTTTAATGTTAATATTGATAAATTTAATTAAAGGTTATTTTATAGTAATAATTTTGTTGTTTTAATTAAATGTACTAATAAATAAAAATTTTTTAAAATTTTATTATAGGAAGTAAAGTTTTAATTGAATTTTTATTGTAAATAAATTTTATTATGAATTATTGTTTAATGTTAATATCTATAAATTTAATTAAAGGTTATTTTATAGTAATAATTTTGTTGTTTTAATTAAATATACTAGTAAATAAAATTTTTAAAAAATTTTTATATTAAATAAAGTTTTAATTGAATTTTTATTGTAAATAAATTTTATTATAGATTATTGTTTAATGTTAATATTTATAAATTTAATTAAAGGTTATTTTATAGTAATAATTTTATTGTTTTAATTAAATGTACTAGTAAATAAAATTTTTTTAAAATTTTATTATAGGAGATAAAGTTTTAATTGAATTTTTATTGAAAATAAATTTTATTATAGATTATTGTTTAATGATAATATAAATAAATTTAATTAAAGGTTATTTCATATAAATAATTTTATTGTTTTAATTAAATATACTAGTAAATAAAATTTTTTTAAAATTTTATTATAAGAAGTAAAGTTTTAATTGAATTTTTATTGTAAATAAATTTTATTATAGATTATTGTTTAATGTTAATATTTATAAATTTAATTAAAGGTTATTTTATAGTAATAATTTTATTGTTTTAATTAAATATACTAGTAAATAAAATTTTTTTAAAATTTTATTATAGGAAGTAAAGTTTTAATTGAATTTTTATTGTAAATAAATTTTATTATAGATTATTGTTTAATGTTAATATAAATAAATTTAATTAAAGGTTATTTCATATAAATAATTTTATTGTTTTAATTAAATATACTAGTAAATAAAATTTTTTTAAAATTTTATTATAAGAAGTAAAGTTTTAATTGAATTTTTATTGTAAATAAATTTTATTATAGATTATTGTTTAATGTTAATATTTATAAATTTAATTAAAGGTTATTTTATAGTAATAATTTTATTGTTTTAATTAAATGTACTAGTAAATAAAATTTTTTTAAAATTTTATTATAGGAGATAAAGTTTTAATTGAATTTTTATTGAAAATAAGTTTTATTATAGATTATTGTTTAATATTAATATTGATAAATTTAATTAAAGGTTATTTTATAGTAATAATTTTATTGTTTTAATTAAATGTACTAGTAAATAAAATTTTTTTTAAAATTTTATTATAGGAAATAAAGTTTTAATTAAATTTTTATTGAAAATAAATTTTATTATAGATTATTGTTTAATGTTAATATTGATAAATTTAATTAAAGGTTATTTTATAGTAATAATTTTGTTGTTTTAATTAAATGTACTAATAAATAAAAATTTTTTAAAATTTTATTATAGGAAGTAAAGTTTTAATTGAATTTTTATTGTAAATAAATTTTATTATGAATTATTGTTTAATGTTAATATTTATAAATTTAATTAAAGGTTATTTTATAGTAATAATTTTATTGTTTTAATTAAATGTACTAGTAAATAAAATTTTTTTAAAATTTTATTATAGGAAATAAAGTTTTAATTAAATTTTTATTGAAAATAAATTTTATTATAGATTATTGTTTAATGTTAATATCGATAAATTTAATTAAAGGTTATTTTATAGTAATAATTTTGTTGTTTTAATTAAATGTACTAATAAATAAAAATTTTTTAAAATTTTATTATAGGAAGTAAAGTTTTAATTGAATTTTTATTGTAAATAAATTTTATTATGAATTATTGTTTAATGTTAATATTTATAAATTTAATTAAAGGTTATTTTATAGTAATAATTTTGTTGTTTTAATTAAATATACTAGTAAATAAAATTTTTAAAAAATTTTTATATTAAATAAAGTTTTAATTGAATTTTTATTGTAAATAAATTTTATTATAGATTATTATTTAATGTTAATATTAATAAATTTAATTAAAGGTTATTTTATAATAATAATTTTGTTGTTTTAATTAGATATATTAGTAAATAAAATTTTTTAAAATTTTATTATAGGAGATAAAGTTTTAATTGAATTTTTATTGAAAATAAATTTTATTATAGATTATTGTTTAATGTTAATATTGATAAATTTAATTAAAGGTTATTTTATATTAATAATTTTGTTGTTTTAATTAAATGTACTAGTAAATAAAATTTTAAAAAATTTTATTATAGTAGATAAAGTTTTAATTAAATTTTTATTGTAAATAAATTTTATTATAGATTATTGTTTAATGTTAATATTGATAAATTTAATTAAAGGTTATTTTATAATAATAATTTTGTTGTTTTAATTAAATGTACTAGTAAATAAAATTATTTAAAATTTTATTATAGGAGATAAAGTTTTAATTGAATTTTTATTGAAAATAAATTTTGTTATAAATTATTGTTTAATATTAATATTGATAAATTTAATTAAAGGTTATTTTATAGTAATAATTGTTTTAATTAAATGTACTAGTAAATAAAATTTTTTAAAATTTTATTATAGGAGATAAAGTTTTAATTAAATTTTTATTGTAAATAAATTTTATTATAGATTATTGTTTAATATTAATATTGATAAATTTAATTAAAGGTTATTTTATAGTAATAATTTTGTTGTTTTAATTAAATGTACTAGTAAATAAATTTTTTTAAAATTTTATTATATGAGATAAAGTTTTAATTGAATTTTTATTGTAAATAAAATTTATTATAGATTATTGTTTAATATTAATATTGATAAATTTAATTAAAGGTTATTTTATAGTAATAATTTTATTGTTTTAATTAAATGTATTAGTAAATAAAATTTTTTTAAAATTTTATTGTAGGAAATAAAGTTTTAATTAAATTTTTATTGAAAATAAATTTTATTATAGATTATTGTTTAATGTTAATATTGATAAATTTAATTAAAGGTTATTTTATAGTAATAATCTTGTTGTTTTAATTAAATGTACTAATAAATAAAAATTTTTTAAAATTTTATTATAG
The DNA here is from genome assembly GCF_051020955.1 of Megalopta genalis. Classification (NCBI taxonomy): domain Eukaryota; kingdom Metazoa; phylum Arthropoda; class Insecta; order Hymenoptera; family Halictidae; genus Megalopta; species Megalopta genalis. The sequence goes on from NW_027476306.1 coordinate 95,879, forward strand.
GAAGTAAAGTTTTAATTGAATTTTTATTGTAAATAAATTTTATTATGAATTATTGTTTAATGTTAATATCTATAAATTTAATTAAAGGTTATTTTATAGTAATAATTTTGTTGTTTTAATTAAATATACTAGTAAATAAAATTTTTAAAAAAATTTTATATTAAATAAAGTTTTAATTGAATTTTTATTGTAAATAAATTTTATTATAGATTATTATTTAATGTTAATATTGATAAATTTAATTAAAGGTTATTTTATAATAATAATTTTGTTGTTTTAATTAGATATATTAGTAAATAAAATTTTTTAAAATTTTATTATAGGAGATAAAGTTTTAATTGAATTTTTATTGAAAATAAATTTTATTATAGATTATTGTTTAGTATTGATATTGATAAATTTAATTAAAGGTTATTTTATAGTAATAATTTTGTTGTTTTAATTAAATGTACTAGTAAATAAAATTTTTTTAAAATTTTATTATAGGAGATAAAGTTTTAATTGAATTTTTATTGTAAATAAAATTTATTATAGATTATGATTTAATGTTAATATTAATAAATTTAGTTAAAGGTTATTTTATAGTAATAATTTTGTTGTTTTAATTAAATGTACTAATAAATAAAAATTTTTTAAAATTTTATTATAGGAAGTAAAGTTTTAATTGAATTTTTATTGTAAATAAATTTTATTATGAATTATTGTTTAATATTAATATCTATAAATTTAATTAAAGGTTATTTTATAGTAATAATTTTGTTGTTTTAATTAGATATATCAGTAAATAAAATTTTAAAAAATTTTATTATAGTAGATAAAGTTTTAATTAAATTTTTATTGTAAATAAATTTTATTATAGATTATTGTTTAATGTTAATATTGATAAATTTAATTAAAGGTTATTTTATAGTAATAATTTTATTGTTTTAATTAAATGTACTAGTAAATAAAATTTTTTTAAAATTTTATTATAGGAGATAAAGTTTTAATTGAATTTTTATTGTAAATAAGTTTTATTATAGATTATTGTTTAATATTAATATTGATAAATTTAATTAAAGGTTATTTTATAGTAATAATTGTTTTAATTAAATGTACTAGTAAATAAAATTTTTTAAAATTTTATTATAGGAGATAAAGTTTTAATTAAATTTTTATTGTAAATAAATTTTATTATAGATTATTGTTTAATATTAATATTGATAAATTTAATTAAAGGTTATTTTATAGTAATAATTGTTGTTTTAATTAAATGTACTAGTAAATAAATTTTTTTAAAATTTTATATGAGATAAAGTTTTAATTGAATTTTTATTGAAAATAAAATTTATTATAGATTATGATTTAATGTTAATATTAATAAATTTAGTTAAAGGTTATTTTATAGTAATAATTTTGTTGTTTTAATTAAATGTACTAATAAATAAAAATTTTTTAAAATTTTATTATAGGAAGTAAAGTTTTAATTGAATTTTTATTGTAAATAAATTTTATTATGAATTATTGTTTAATATTAATATCTATAAATTTAATTAAAGGTTATTTTATAGTAATAATTTTGTTGTTTTAATTCGATATATCAGTAAATAAAATTTTAAAAAATTTTATTATAGTAGATAAAGTTTTAATTAAATTTTTATTGTAAATAAATTTTATTATGAATTATTGTTTAATATTAATATTGATAAATTTAATTAAAGGTTATTTTATATTAATAATTTTGTTGTTTTAATTAAATATATTAGTAAATAAAATTTTAAAAAATTTTATTATAGTAGATAAAGTTTTAATTGAATTTTTATTGTAAATAAATTTTATTATAGATTATTGTTTAATTTTAATATTGATAAATTTAATTAAAGGTTATTTTATAGTAATAATTGTTTTAATTAAATGTACTAGTAAATAAAATTTTTTAAAATTTTATTATAGGAGATAAAGTTTTAATTGAATTTTTATTGTAAATAAGTTTTATTATAGATTATTGTTTAATATTAATATTGATAAATTTAATTAAAGGTTATTTTATAGTAATAATTTTGTTGTTTTAATTAGATATACCAGTAAATAAAATTTTTTAAAATTTTATTATAGGAGATAAAGTTTTAATTAAATTTTTATTGTAAATAAATTTTATTATAGATTATTGTTTAATATTAATATTGATAAATTTAATTAAAGGTTATTTTATAGTAATAATTGTTGTTTTAATTAAATGTACTAGTAAATAAATTTTTTTAAAATTTTATTATAGGAAGTAAAGTTTTAATTGAATTTTTATTGTAAATAAATTTTATTATAGATTATTGTTTAATATTAATATTGATAAATTTAATTAAAGGTTATTTTATAGTAATAATTGTTGTTTTAATTAAATGTACTAGTAAATAAATTTTTTTAAAATTTTATTATAGTAGATAAAGTTTTAATTGAATTTTTATTGTAAATAAATTTTATTATGAATTATTGTTTAATGTTAATATCTATAAATTTAATTAAAGGTTATTTTATAGTAATAATTTTGTTGTTTTAATTAGATATACCAGTAAATAAAATTTTAAAAAATTTTATTATAGTAGATAAAGGTTTAATTGAATTTTTATTGTAAATAAATTTTATTATAGATTATTGTTTAATGTTAATATTGATAAATTTAATTAAAGGTTATTTTATATTAATAATTGTTGTTTTAATTAAATGTACTAGTAAATAAAATTTTTTAAAATTTTATTATAGGAGATAAAGTTTTAATTGAATTTTTATTGTAAATAAGTTTTATTATAGATTATTGTTTAATATTAATATTGATAAATTTAATTAAAGGTTATTTTATAGTAATAATTTTGTTGTTTTAATTAGATATACTAGTAAATAAAATTTTTTAAAATTTTATTATAGGAGATAAAGTTTTAATTAAATTTTTATTGTAAATAAATTTTATTATAGATTATTGTTTAATATTAATATTGATAAATTTAATTAAAGGTTATTTTATAGTAATAATTGTTGTTTTAATTAAATGTACTAGTAATTTTTTTTTAATTTTATTATAAGAGATAAAGTTTTAATTGAATTTTTATTGTAAATAAATTTTATTATGAATTATTGTTTAATGTTAATATTGATAAATTTAATTAAAGGTTATTTTATAGTAATAATTTTGTTGTTTTAATTAAATGTACTAGTAAATAAAATTTTTTAAAATTTTATTATAGTAGATAAAGTTTTAATTGAATTTTTATTGTAAATAAATTTTATTATAGATTATTGTTTAATGTTAATATTGATAAATTTAATTAAAGGTTATTTTATAGTAATAATTTTGTTGTTTTAATTAGATATATCAGTAAATAAAATTTTTTAAAATTTTATTATAGGAGATAAAGTTTTAATTAAATTTTTATTGTAAATAAATTTTATTATAAATTATTGTTTAATATTAATATTGATAAATTTAATTAAAGGTTATTTTATATTAATAATTGTTTTAATTAAATGTACTAGTAAATAAATTTTTTTAAAATTTTATTATAGGAGATAAAGTTTTAATTGAATTTTTATTTTAAATAAATTTTATTATGAATTATTGTTTAATATTAATATTGATAAATTTAATTAAAGGTTATTTTATATTAATAATTTTGTTGTTTTAATTAAATGTATTAGTAAATAAAATTTTAAAAAATTTTATTATAGTAGATAAAGTTTTAATTGAATTTTTATTGTAAATAAGTTTTATTATAGATTATTGTTTAATGTTAATATTGATAAATTTAATTAAAGGTTATTTTATAGTAATAATTTTGTTGTTTTAATTAGATATACTAGTAAATAAAATTTTTTAAAATTTTATTATAGGAGATAAAGTTTTAATTGAATTTTTATTGTAAATAAATTTTATTATAGATTATTGTTTAATATTAATATTTATAAATTTAATTAAAGGTTATTTTATAGTAATAATTGTTGTTTTAATTAAATGTACTAGTAAATAAATTTTTTTAAAATTTTATATGAGATAAAGTTTTAATTGAATTTTTATTGAAAATAAAATTTATTATAGATTATGATTTAATGTTAATATTAATAAATTTAGTTAAAGGTTATTTTATAGTAATAATTTTGTTGTTTTAATTAAATGTACTAATAAATAAAAATTTTTTAAAATTTTATTATAGGAAGTAAAGTTTTAATTGAATTTTTATTGTAAATAAATTTTATTATGAATTATTGTTTAATATTAATATCTATAAATTTAATTAAAGGTTATTTTATAGTAATAATTTTGTTGTTTTAATTAGATATACCAGTAAATAAAATTTTAAAAAATTTTATTATAGTAGATAAAGTTTTAATTAAATTTTTATTGTAAATAAATTTTATTATTAATTATTGTTTAATATTAATATTGATAAATTTAATTAAAGGTTATTTTATATTAATAATTTTGTTGTTTTAATTAAATATATTAGTAAATAAAATTTTTTAAAATTTTATTATAGTAGATAAAGTTTTAATTGAATTTTTATTGTAAATAAATTTTATTATAGATTATTGTTTAATTTTAATATTGATAAATTTAATTAAAGGTTATTTTATAGTAATAATTGTTTTAATTAAATGTACTAGTAAATAAAATTTTTTAAAATTTTATTATAGGAGATAAAGTTTTAATTGAATTTTTATTGTAAATAAGTTTTATTATAGATTATTGTTTAATATTAATATTGATAAATTTAATTAAAGGTTATTTTATAGTAATAATTTTGTTGTTTTAATTAGATATACCAGTAAATAAAATTTTTTAAAATTTTATTATAGGAGATAAAGTTTTAATTAAATTTTTATTGTAAATAAATTTTATTATAGATTATTGTTTAATATTAATATTGATAAATTTAATTAAAGGTTATTTTATAGTAATAATTGTTGTTTTAATTAAATGTACTAGTAAATAAATTTTTTTAAAATTTTATTATAGGAAGTAAAGTTTTAATTGAATTTTTATTGTAAATAAATTTTATTATAGATTATTGTTTAATATTAATATTGATAAATTTAATTAAAGGTTATTTTATAGTAATAATTGTTGTTTTAATTAAATGTACTAGTAAATAAATTTTTTTAAAATTTTATTATAGTAGATAAAGTTTTAATTGAATTTTTATTGTAAATAAATTTTATTATGAATTATTGTTTAATGTTAATATCTATAAATTTAATTAAAGGTTATTTTATAGTAATAATTTTGTTGTTTTAATTAGATATACCAGTAAATAAAATTTTAAAAAATTTTATTATAGTAGATAAAGTTTTAATTGAATTTTTATTGTAAATAAGTTTTATTATAGATTATTGTTTAATGTTAATATTGATAAATTTAATTAAAGGTTATTTTATAGTAATAATTTTGTTGTTTTAATTAGATATACTAGTAAATAAAATTTTTTAAAATTTTATTATAGGAGATAAAGTTTTAATTGAATTTTTATTGTAAATAAATTTTATTATAGATTATTGTTTAATATTAATATTTATAAATTTAATTAAAGGTTATTTTATAGTAATAATTGTTGTTTTAATTAAATGTACTAGTAAATAAATTTTTTTAAAATTTTATATGAGATAAAGTTTTAATTGAATTTTTATTGAAAATAAAATTTATTATAGATTATGATTTAATGTTAATATTAATAAATTTAGTTAAAGGTTATTTTATAGTAATAATTTTGTTGTTTTAATTAAATGTACTAATAAATAAAAATTTTTTAAAATTTTATTATAGGAAGTAAAGTTTTAATTGAATTTTTATTGTAAATAAATTTTATTATGAATTATTGTTTAATATTAATATCTATAAATTTAATTAAAGGTTATTTTATAGTAATAATTTTGTTGTTTTAATTAGATATACCAGTAAATAAAATTTTAAAAAATTTTATTATAGTAGATAAAGTTTTAATTAAATTTTTATTGTAAATAAATTTTATTATTAATTATTGTTTAATATTAATATTGATAAATTTAATTAAAGGTTATTTTATATTAATAATTTTGTTGTTTTAATTAAATATATTAGTAAATAAAATTTTTTAAAATTTTATTATAGTAGATAAAGTTTTAATTGAATTTTTATTGTAAATAAATTTTATTATAGATTATTGTTTAATTTTAATATTGATAAATTTAATTAAAGGTTATTTTATAGTAATAATTGTTTTAATTAAATGTACTAGTAAATAAAATTTTTTAAAATTTTATTATAGGAGATAAAGTTTTAATTGAATTTTTATTGTAAATAAGTTTTATTATAGATTATTGTTTAATATTAATATTGATAAATTTAATTAAAGGTTATTTTATAGTAATAATTTTGTTGTTTTAATTAGATATACCAGTAAATAAAATTTTTTAAAATTTTATTATAGGAGATAAAGTTTTAATTAAATTTTTATTGTAAATAAATTTTATTATAGATTATTGTTTAATATTAATATTGATAAATTTAATTAAAGGTTATTTTATAGTAATAATTGTTGTTTTAATTAAATGTACTAGTAAATAAATTTTTTTAAAATTTTATTATAGGAAGTAAAGTTTTAATTGAATTTTTATTGTAAATAAATTTTATTATAGATTATTGTTTAATATTAATATTGATAAATTTAATTAAAGGTTATTTTATAGTAATAATTGTTGTTTTAATTAAATGTACTAGTAAATAAATTTTTTTAAAATTTTATTATAGTAGATAAAGTTTTAATTGAATTTTTATTGTAAATAAATTTTATTATGAATTATTGTTTAATGTTAATATCTATAAATTTAATTAAAGGTTATTTTATAGTAATAATTTTGTTGTTTTAATTAGATATACCAGTAAATAAAATTTTAAAAAATTTTATTATAGTAGATAAAGGTTTAATTGAATTTTTATTGTAAATAAATTTTATTATAGATTATTGTTTAATGTTAATATTGATAAATTTAATTAAAGGTTATTTTATATTAATAATTGTTGTTTTAATTAAATGTACTAGTAAATAAAATTTTTTAAAATTTTATTATAGGAGATAAAGTTTTAATTGAATTTTTATTGTAAATAAGTTTTATTATAAATTATTGTTTAATATTAATATTGATAAATTTAATTAAAGGTTATTTTATAGTAATAATTTTGTTGTTTTAATTAGATATACTAGTAAATAAAATTTTTTAAAATTTTATTATAGGAGATAAAGTTTTAATTAAATTTTTATTGTAAATAAATTTTATTATAGATTATTGTTTAATATTAATATTGATAAATTTAATTAAAGGTTATTTTATAGTAATAATTGTTGTTTTAATTAAATGTACTAGTAATTTTTTTTTAATTTTATTATAAGAGATAAAGTTTTAATTGAATTTTTATTGTAAATAAATTTTATTATGAATTATTGTTTAATGTTAATATTGATAAATTTAATTAAAGGTTATTTTATAGTAATAATTTTGTTGTTTTAATTAAATGTATTAGTAAATAAAATTTTAAAAAATTTTATTATAGTAGATAAAGTTTTAATTGAATTTTTATTGTAAATAAATTTTATTATAGATTATTGTTTAATATTAATATTGATAAATTTAATTAAAGGTTATTTTATAGTAATAATTTTGTTGTTTTAATTAAATGTACTAGTAAATAAAATTTTTTAAAATTTTATTATAGGAGATAAAGTTTTAATTGAATTTTTATTGTAAATAAGTTTTATTATAGATTATTGTTTAATATTAATATTGATAAATTTAATTAAAGGTTATTTTATATTAATAATTTTGTTGTTTTAATTAAATGTATTAGTGAATAAAATTTTTTTATTTTATTATAGTAGATAAAGTTTTAATTGAATTTTTATTGTAAGTAAATTTTATTATAGATTATTGTTTAATGTTAATATTGATAAATTTAATTAAAGGTTATTTTATAGTAATAATTTTGTTGTTTTAATTAAATGTACTAGTAAATAAAATTTTTTTATTTTATTATAGGAGATAAAGTTTTAATTGAATTTTTATTGAAAATAAATTTTATTATAGATTATTGTTTAATGTTAATATTGATAAATTTAATTAAAGGTTATTTTATAGTAATAATTTTGTTGTTTTAATTAGATATACTAGTAAATAAAATTTTTTAAAATTTTATTATAGGAGATAAAGTTTTAATTGAATTTTTATTGTAGATAAATTTTATTATAGATTATTGTTTAATATTAATATTGATAAATTTAATTAAAGGTTATTTTATATTAATAATTTTGTTGTTTTAATTAAATGTATTAGTAAATAAAATTTTTTTATTTTATTATAGAAGATAAAGTTTTAATTGAATTTTTATTGTAAATAAATTTTATTATAGATTATTGTTTAATGATAATATTGATAAATTTAATTAAAGGTTATTTTATAGTAATAATTTTGTTGTTTTAATTAGATATATTAGTAAATAAAATTTTTTAAAATTTTATTATAGGAGATAAAGTTTTAATTGAATTTTTATTGTAAATAAGTTTTATTATAGATTATTGTTTAATATTAATATTGATAAATTTAATTAAAGGTTATTTTATAGTAATAATTTTGTTGTTTTAATTAGATATATTAGTAAATAAAATTTTTTAAAATTTTATTATAGGAGATAAAGTTTTAATTGAATTTTTATTGAAAATAAATTTTATTATAGATTATTGTTTAATGATAATATTGATAAATTTAATTAAAGGTTATTTTATAGTAATAATTTTGTTGTTTTAATTAGATATACTAGTAAATAAAATTTTTTAAAATTTTATTATAGGAGATAAAGTTTTAATTGAATTTTTATTGTAAATAAGTTTTATTATAGATTATTGTTTAATATTAATATTGATAAATTTAATTAAAGGTTATTTTATAGTAATAATTTTTTTGTTTTAATTAAATATATTAGTAAATAAAATTTTTTAAAATTTTATTATAGGAGATAAAGTTTTAATTGAATTTTTATTGTAAATAAGTTTTATTATAGATTATTGTTTAATATTAATATTGATAAATTTAATTAAAGGTTATTTTATAGTAATAATTTTGTTGTTTTAATTAGATATATTAGTAAATAAAATTTTTTAAAATTTTATTATAGGAGATAAAGTTTTAATTGAATTTTTATTGAAAATAAATTTTATTATAGATTATTGTTTAATGATAATATTGATAAATTTAATTAAAGGTTATTTTATAGTAATAATTTTGTTGTTTTAATTAAATATACTAGTAAATAAAATTTTTTAAAATTTTATTATAGGAGATAAAGTTTTAATTGAATTTTTATTGTAAATAAGTTTTATTATAGATTATTGTTTAATATTAATATTGATAAATTTAATTAAAGGTTATTTTATAGTAATAATTTTTTTGTTTTAATTAAATATATTAGTAAATAAAATTTTAAAAAATTTTATTATAGTAGATAAAGTTTTAATTGAATTTTTATTGAAAATAAATTTTATTATAGATTATTGTTTAATGTTAATATTGATAAATTTAATTAAAGGTTATTTTATAGTAATAATTTTGTTGTTTTAATTAGATATACTAGTAAATAAAATTTTTTAAAATTTTATTATAGGAGATAAAGTTTTAATTGAATTTTTATTGTAGATAAATTTTATTATAGATTATTGTTTAATATTAATATTGATAAATTTAATTAAAGGTTAATTTATAGTAATAATTTTGTTGTTTTAATTAGATATATTAGTAAATAAAATTTTTTAAAATTTTATTATAGGAGATAAAGTTTTAATTGAATTTTTATTGAAAATAAATTTTATTATAGATTATTGTTTAATGTTAATATTGATAAATTTAATTAAAGGTTATTTTATAGTAATAATTTTGTTGTTTAAATTAGATATACTAGTAAATAAAATTTTTTAAAATTTTATTATAGGAGATAAAGTTTTAATTGAATTTTTATTGTAAATAAATTTTATTATGAATTATTGTTTAATATTAATATTTATAAATTTAATTAAAGGTTATTTTATAGTAATAATAATATATTTAATTTGAATATAATGATTAAATTTATGGAATTTTATGATTTTAAGTTTAATTTTATTGTGTATATTTATATAATATTATTTAATATTAAAAATTAATAAATATTAATTAAAGGTTATTTTGTATTAATTTGTTTTTATTGATATATTTAATTAAGGTTTATTTTGTAATAATTATTTATTAATTTAATTTAATATATTAGGGGATTATTTATTAGGTAAGTTAATGTTATTAAAATTTTAAATTATAATATAATTAAATAAATATTATATAAATAGTTTTATTTTAATTAAATATAATAATACTTATATAAATATATTTTCATATAAATTTTAATTTGATTAATTTTTATTTATAAATTTTTATATATTAAATTTATTTTAATAAAATAGGTTAATGGTAATTGATTATGACTATAAATTTGACTAATTTTAAAAATTTAATATTAAGTATAAATTTTTAATATTTAATATGTTAATATGATTAGTTTTTTTAATAATTATTTATTAATTTAATTAATTGTAGTATTATAGATTTATATTATTTTTTAATAAAATTATTTAAATTTAAGTATTAATATATTTATATTAAATAAATTAATATTAATAATAAAGTTTAAAAGTATAAAATTATTTAAATAAGGATTTTTTGTAAATAATTTTTATTTAATTTGAATATTTTTAATTAATTAATAAACAATAAATTCTAATTTGACTAATTTTTATATATTAAATTTATTTTTATAATAGGTTAAGGGTAAGTGATTATTATAAATTTAATATTATTTATAATTTAATTAATTTTTAAAAAAAAAATTAATATTGAATATAAATTCTTAGTATAATATGTTGATATAATTAATTATAAATTTAATTAATTGTATCAGATTTTATTATTTTTAATAAAATTATTTAAATTTAAATATCAATATAATATTTATAGTAAATAAATTAATATTAATAATGAAGTTTTAAAGTTTAATATTATTTGAATAAGGATTTTTATAAAAATAGTTTTTATTTAATTTAAATATATTTAAATTATTAATAAAAAATTCTAATTTGACTAATTTTTATTAATATTTATATATTATTAATATTATTATTATTATTAAATTTTATTATAATAATAAGTTAGGGGTAAATTATTATTATAATAAATTAATAGAATTTATATTTTGATTAAATTTAAAAAGATTAATATTAGGAATAAATTTTTAATAAATTATTAATTTTAATATAAAATATTGATATAATTAGATAGTTTATTTTGTAATAATTATTTACTAATTTAATTAAATATATAAAAGATTTTATTATATAAGTTTATTTAAATTTAAATATTAATATGATAATATTAAATAAATTAATATTAATAATAAAGTTTAAATAAGGATTTTTATATAAATAGTTTTTATTTGATTTAAATATATTTAATAAATTAATTAATAAATAATAAATTCTTAATTTACTAATTTTTATATATAAAATTTATTTTAATAATAGGTTAAGGGTAAGTGATTATTATTATAAATTTAATATTATTTATAATTTAATTAATTTTTTTAAAAAAAATTAATATTGAATATAAATTCTTAATTTACTAGGATATAAATTCTTAATTTATTATAAATTCTTAATTTACTATAAATTCTTAATTTACTAGGATATAAATTCTTAATATAATATGTTGATATAATTAATTAGTTTATTTTTAATAATTATTTATAAATTTAATTAATTATATAAATATATTTAAATTATCAATAAATAATAAGTTTTAATTTGACTAATTTTTATTAATATATATATATATACATATATATTATTATTAAATTTTATTATAATAATAAGAAGTTAGGGGTAAATTATTATTATAATAAATTAATAGAATTTATGTTTTGATTAAATTTAAAAAGATTAATATTAGGAATAAATTTTTAATAAATTATTAATTTTAATATAAAATATTGATATAATTAGTTAGTTTATTTTGTAATAATTATTTAAATTTAATTAAATATATAAAAGATTTTATTATATAAGTTTATTTAAATTTAAATATTAATATGATAATATTAAATAAATTAATATTAATAATAAAGTTTAAATAAGGATTTTTATATAAATAGTTTTTATTTGATTTAAATATATTTAATAAATTAATTAATAAATAATAAATTCTAATTTGACTAATTTTTATATATAAAATTTATTTTAATAATAGGTTAAGGGTAAGTGATTATTATTATAAATTTAATATTATTTATAATTTAATTAATTTTTTTAAAAAAATTAATATTGAATATAAATTCTTAATTTACCATCATATAAATTCTTAATTTACTATAAATTCTTAATTTACTAGGATATAAATTCTTAATTTACTATAAATTCTTAATATAATATGTTGATATAATTAATTAGTTTATTTTTAATAATTATTTATAAATTTAATTAATTATATAAATATATTTAAATTATCAATAAATAATAAATTCTAATTTGACTAATTTTTATTAATATATATATATATATATATACATATATATTATTATTAAATTTTATTATAATAATAAGAAGTTAGGGGTAAATTATTATTATAATAAATTAATAGAATTTATGTTTTGATTAAATTTAAAAAGATTAATATTAGGAATAAATTTTTAATAAATTATTGATATAATTAGTTAGTTTATTTTGTAATAATTATTTACTAATTTAATTAAATATATAAAAGATTTTATTATATAAGTTTATCTAAATTTAAATATTAATATAATAATATTAAATAAATTAATATTAATAATAAAATTTAAATAAGGATTTTTATGTAAATAGTTTTTATTTGATTTAAATATATTTAATTAATTAATTAATAAATAATAAATTCTAATTTGACTAATTTTTATATTTAAAATTTATTTTAATAATAGGTTAAGGGTAAGTGATTATTATTATAAATTTAATATTATTTTTAATTTGACTAATTTTTTAAAAAAAAATTAATATTGAATATAAATTCTTAATCTACTATAAATTTTTAATTTACTATAAATTCTTAATTTACTAGATATAAATTCTTAAAAGATTATGAATTATTAATATAATATGTTGATATAGTTAATTAGTTAATTTTAATAATTATTTATTAATTTAATTAATTGTATTATAGATTTTATTATTTTTTAATAAAATTATTTAAATTTAAATAAATATCAATATAATATTTATAATAAATAAATTAATATTAATAATGAAGTTTTAAAATATAATATTGTTTGAATAAGGATTTTTATAAAAAGTTTTTATTTAATTTAAATATATTTAAATTATTAATAAATAATAAATTTTAATTTGATTAATTTTTCATTAATATATATATAATATATATATATATATATATATATATATATATATATATATATATATTATTAAATTTTATTATAATAATAAGAAGTTAGGGGTAAATTATTATTATAATAAATTAATAGAATTTATATTAGGAATAAATTTAAAAAGATTAATATTAGGAATAAATTTTTAATAAATTATTAATTTTAATATAAGATATTGATATAATTAATTAGTTTATTTTTTAATAATTATTTGTTAATTTAATTAAATATATAAAAGATTTTATTATATAAGTTTATTTAAATTTAAATATTAATATGATAATATTAAATAAATTAATATTAATAATAAAGTTTAAATAAGGATTTTTATTCAAATAGTTTTTATTTGATTTAAATATATTTAATTAATTAATTAATAAATAACATTTTAATTTGACTAGTTTTTTATATAAAATTTATTTTAATAATAGGTTAAGGGTAAGTGATTATTATTATAAATTTAATATTATTTTTAATTTGACTAATTTTTTAAAAAAAAATTAATATTGAATATAAATTCTTAATTTACTATAAATTCTTAATTTACTATAAATTCTTAATTTACCATAAATTCTTAATAGATTATGAATTATAAATATAATATGTTAATATAATTAATTAGTTTGTTTTTAATAATTATTTATTAATTTAATTAATTGTATTAGAGATTTAATTTTTTAATAAAATTATTTAAATTTAAATGTTAATATAATATTTATAATAAATAAATTAATATTAATAATTAAGTTTTAAAGTATAATATTATTTAAATAAGGATTTTTGTGAAAAAAAATTATTTAAATTAAATTATTTAAATCATTAATAAATAATAAATTCTAATTTGACTAATTTTTATTAGTATGTATATATATATATATATATATATATATATATATTGTAATAACAAGTTAGGGGTATAAATTATTATTATAATAAATTAATAGAATTTATGTTTTGATTAAATTTAAAAAGATTAATATTGAATGAATTTTAATAAATCATTAATTTTAATATAATATATTGATATAATTAATCAGTTTATTTTATAATAATTATTTATTAATTTAATAAAATGTGTAAAAGATTTTATTATATAAGTTTATTTGAATTTAAATATTAATGTAATAATAATATTAAATAAATTAATATTAATAATAAAGTTTAAATAAGAATTTTTATGTAAAAAGTTTTTATTTAGTTTAAATATATTAATTATTAGTAAATAATAAATTCTAATTTGACTAATTTTTAAAAATAATAGATAATAAATTTAATTAAATTATGAATTTTAATAAAATATATTGATATAATTAATTAGAAGGTTTGAAATAATTATTTATTAATTTAATAAAATGTATTAGAAGTTTTATTGATTATATGATTTTTATTTAAATTTAAATATTTATATAATAGTATAGTATTTAAATTATATTTAATATACATTATATATATTAAATTTTATTATAATAAATAATAATTTAGAATTAATTATTATTATAATAAATTTAATATAATTAATGTTTATGATTAAATTTTAAAAGAAAATATTGGGTATAAATTTTTAATATGAATATATTGATACAATTAATTAAGGGTTATTTTATAATAATTATTTATTAATTTAATTAAATAAATAAAAATTTTTATTAAAATTTAAATATTAATAGAAAAGTTTAAGTAAGAATTTTTGTTTAAATAGTTTTTGTTTAATTAAAATATATTTAATTTATTAATAAATAAATTCTAATTTGACTAATTTTTGTAAATATTATATATATATATATATATATATTAAATTTTGTTTTATTTTAGTATTAAATTTAGGGGTGAAGTTATAAATTTAATATTTATATTTTAATAAATTAATTTATGGATTTAGAATTAAAATATAAAAATTTTAGTTTAATAAAAAATTGGTTCATTTACATTGAAGGGATTCTTGAATAAGGAAAATTTTAAATGTAAATATATGTGTATATATATATATAAATATTATTTTAATTATGGATAAAACAATTAACTATAAGATTTATTTTATAAATAAAAATTTTTGAATTATATAAATTTAAAAGGTTTATATAAATATTAAGTAGAGATTAATTTTTAATATTAAATGAGAGTTTGAATAAGAAATTTAAATTAAATAATGGTGAAATTAGTGCCAGCACCAGCGGTTAAACTAATGTTATTAGTTAATTTTAATAATTTTTAAATTATTAAAGAGTAATTAAATATTAAGTAAATAATTATTAGTTAAGTGAAATTTTTAATATTAATAGGCTTAATAATTAAAGTTTAATTATTTAATAAGGTTTTTTAAAAGACTAGGATTAGATACCCTATTATAAAATTATAATTTATTAATTTAAAGTTAATAATTAAATGTAAAACATTAAAATTAAATAATTTGGCAGTTTTATATTCTTATTAGGGGAACCTGTAATTAATCGATGATCCACGTTAAGATTTACTTAGATTTATTAGCTTATGTATTGTCGTTTTCAATTTTTATGGAGATATAAATTTTTTAATATTAGATAATTATAGAATTTAATTTACTGATAATAATTCAGATCAAAACGTAGTTTATCTAAGATATTATATGGGTTACTTTTAATTTAAAGTTTTTAGTATTATATTTAATTATAATTATCTAAAGAGGATTTAATAGTAAATTTAAATAATTATTTAAATTGAAACAAGTTATATAAAGTGTACAAATTGCCCGTCACTTTCATTATAAGTGGAATAAGTCGTAACATAGTAAAGGTATTGGAAAATGTTTTTATTAAAATTTTAATTATATAAAGTAATTCATTTATAGTGAAAATAATTTTTATACAAAAAAATTTTATTTATTTAATTTAATGTTATTATTTAAGTGTAAATTTAATTTTTTTAAAAAAGATTATTATATAATTTTAAGTTTTAGTATTTATTTAAGAATAAATTTAATAATTTTAGAATGTATTGTAAAAGATTTTAATAATATTATTTAAAGTAAAAGTTAATTTTGTACCTTTTGTATCAGGGTTAATTAATTATTAATTATGTTTTTTAATTTTCTCGAAGATAAAAGAGTTAATTTAATATTATTTTTTATATTTCATAATAATTATTAATATTAAGTTAGTTGTGAAAAGTAATTCGATTTTATTGATATCTAGTTTTTTTAGAAATGAATTTAATTCATATATTAATTTATTTATATAATATATAAATAATTATTTGATAAAAATAGTTAATATAAAAAATTTAAGGGTTAAACTTTAAATTTATTATATAATTTAGTAATTAAAGTTAATAAATGGTTTATAATAAAATTTTATTAATCTTTAAGATAATTTAATAATTTAAATTAAAATATAATAATTTATAGTAAATATATGTAAATTTATAAAAAAAAATTTATAAATAATTAATTTATTATTAGAATGATTAAATTAGTAAATTTTAAATATTTATATTATAATTAAAGTGATAAGTAATTTTAAGGAATTCGGCAAAATATAATATTCACCTGTTTAACAAAAACATGTCTTTTTGTTTATAATTTAAAGTCAGCCCTGCACAATGAATTTATTTTAAATCGCTGCGGTATTTTGACTGTACGAAGGTAGCATAATCATTTGTCTTTTAATTGAGGACTAGAATGAAGGGGTTAATGAGATATAAACTGTCTAATATTAAATAAATAATTTAGATTTTAAGTAAAAATGCTTAAATAATATAAGGGGACGAGAAGACCCTATAGAATTTAATAGATTTATTTATATTTTAGTTAAATAACAATATTAATAAATTTATTTTATTGGGGGGGTATTTAAATTTAAATAACTTTAAAAAAAAATTATCATAATTTTATGTAAGTTAAATGATTGTTTAATAAAAATAATTAGAAAAATTACCTTAGGGATAACAGCATAATATTTTTGGAAAGATCATATTGATAAAAATGTTTATGACCTCGATGTTGAATTAAGAATAAAATTAAGTGTAGTAGTTTAATTATTGAGTCTGTTCGACTTATTATATCTTACATGATTTGAGTTCAGATCGGTGTGAGCCAGATCGGTTTCTATCTTTTATAATTTTAAATAATTTTGTACGAAAGGACCAATTATTTTTATTTTATTAATGATTTAAGTAATAAAATAAATTATATTATTTTGGCAGAATAAAGTGCGGTAAATTTAGAATTTATATATGTAAGAAATTACAAATAATAATGTTAATATCTAATATTTTATTTAATTGTTTTTTAATAATTTTATTAATATTAAAAATATTATTAAGTTTAGCTTATTTAACTTTATTTGAACGAAAAATTTTAAGTTACATACAAAGTCGTAAGGGCCCTAATAAAGTTGGGGTTTTAGGGGTTTTACAACCTTTTAGTGATGCTTTAAAATTATTATTAAAGGAATTTTTTATTATTGAAAGAATTAGTTATTATTATTATTTATTAATACCAATATTAATAATTATTTTATCATTTATAATATGATTTATTTATCCTTATTATGTTAATTGAATTTCAATAGATATAGGTTTATTATTATTATTGAGTTTATTGGGAATTAATGTTTATCCTGTAATATTAATAGGGTGATCATCAAGTTCAAATTATTCAATATTAGGTTCTATTCGTTCTATTGCGCAATCTATTTCTTATGAAGTTAGTTTATTTTTAATTTTTTTTATTTTAATTATTATAATTGAAGATTTTAATATAATTAGATTTATTAAATTTCAATTTATAGTTAGGTTTATTATTTTTATATATCCAATTTATTTAATTTTTTTTTTGAGGATGATGATTGAGTTGAATCGTACTCCTTTTGATTTAGTTGAGGGTGAATCAGAGTTAGTTTCTGGATTTAATACTGAATATTATGGTAGATTATTTACAATAATTTTTATATCTGAATATTTAATAATTGTTTTTGTTAGATTTTTAATTTCGTTAATGTTTTTTGGTTTTAATTTAATAAATTTTATATTTAATTTATTTATAGTAATTCATATATTTATAATTATTTGAATTCGAAGAGTTTTACCTCGTATACGATATGATGATTTAATAAATTTATGTTGAAAAAAAGTATTAACTTTGGCTTTAATATTTATTTTATTTTATATAGGGGTTAAGGAAATTATTATTGAATATATACTTTAATATTCATATAAATTTTTAATTTACCATCATATAAATTCTTAATTTACTAGGATATAAATTCTTAATTTACTATAAATTTTTAATTTACTATAAATTCTTAATTTACCATCATATAAATTCTTAATTTACTATAAATTCTTAATTTACCATAAACGTTAGGATTATAATAATTAAAATATGATGTTAATGTTGAATAATTAAATAGTAATTTTAATTAGAATAAATAAATACTTAAAATGTTATATTTATATAAATTCTTAATTTACTATAAATTCTTAATTTACCATCATATAAATTCTTAATTTACTATAAATTCTTAATTTACTATAAACGTTAGGATTATAATAATTAAAATATGATGTTAATGTTGAATAATTAAATAGTAATTTTAATTAGAATAAATAAATACTTAAAATGTTATATTTACCAGGATATAAATTCTTAATTTACCATAAATTCTTAATTTACCATCATATAAATTCTTAATTTACTATAAATTCTTAATTTACTATAAACGTTAGGATTATAATAATTAAAATATGATGTTAATGTTGAATAATTAAATAGTAATTTTAATTAGAATAAATAAATACTTAAAATGTTATATTTATATAAATTTTTAATTTACTATAAATTCTTAATTTACCATCATATAAATTCTTAATTTACTATAAATTCTTAATTTACCATAAACGTTAGGATTATAATAATTAAAATATGATGTTAATGTTGAATAATTAAATAGTAATTTTAATTAGAATAAATAAATACTTAAAATGTTATATTTACTAGGATATAAATTCTTAATTTACCATAAATTCTTAATTTACCATCATATAAATTCTTAATTTACTATAAATTCTTAATTTACCATCATATAAATTCTTAATTTACTATAAATTCTTAATTTACTATAAATTCTTAATTTACTAGGATATAAATTCTTAATTTACTATAAATTCTTAATTTACTATAAATTCTTAATTTACTATAAATTCTTAATTTACTAGGATATAAATTCTTAATTTACTATAAATTCTTAATTTACCAGGATATAAATTCTTAATTTACTATAAATTCTTAATTTACTATAAATTCTTAATTTATCATAAACGTTAGGATTTATAATAATTAAAATATGATAATGTTGAATAATTAAATAGTAATTTTAATTAGAATAAATAAATACTTAAAATGTTATATTTATATAAATTAATTTACTATAAATTCTTAATTTATCATAAACGTTAGGATTATAATAGAATTAAAATATATTTAATTTTTATTGTTGTATAATTAAATAGTAATTTTAATTAGAATAAATAAATACTTAAAATGTTACTATTATATAAATTCTTAATTTACTATAAATTCTTAATTTACTATAAATTCTTAATTTACCATAAATTTTTAATTTACCAGGATATAAATTCTTAATTTACTAGGATATAAATTCTTAATTTACTATAAACTCTTAATTTACAATTTATCATTTATAGTAAAATTAAATTTATCAATATTAACATTAAACAATAATTTATAATAAAATAAAATAAAATTATTTAGTTAAAAATTAATATATTTATATATATAAGTTAATAAATAGTTTTATATTTATGTTATATTTTCAAGATATATGCTTATAAAGCTTATTAACTAAAATAATATTTTATCTCAAATTAAATTTAATATAGGAGATACAATAAAATAAAAAAAATATAAAATAGTAAAAATTAATCTTAATTGGTTAAAAGGATATTCAATTAATTGCCCTCCTAATCATGTTAATATAATAAAAGAGAGAATAAATAATCAATAGGTGTATTGATTTAGGTAATAAAATTTATTTGATGAATATTTATTTAAGTTTAATATTGGTATAAATAATAAAATAAAAATTGATATAAATAATGCAATTACACCTCCGAATTTGTTTGGAATTACGCGAAGAATTGTATAAGCAAATAGAAAATATCATTCAGGTTTAATGTGTTCAGGGGTAATTATTGGATTTGCTATAATGAAATTATCTGGATCTGAAAGTAAATATGGATATTTTATAATAATAATTAAAAATATATTGATAATTAGTATGTATCCTAAAATGTCTTTAATAATAAAATAAGGATAAAAAGATGTTAGATAATATTTATTTCTTGTTCCTAGTGGGTTTGATGATCCTTTATTATGAAGAAAAAATAAATGAATAATAACTATTATTGTAATAATTAATGGTATAATAAAATGTAAAGTATAGAATCGATTTAATGTAGCATTATTAATAGAAAATCCACCTCAGATTCATTCTACAATTATTGGTCCTATATAAGGAATAGCAGATAATAAATTAGTAATTACAGTTGCTCCTCAAAATGATATTTGTCCTCATGGTAGTACATATCCTAAAAAGGCTGTTGCTATGGATATGATAAAGATTAGTACACCTATATTTCATACATTTATTTTATTAAATGAATGATAATAGATTCCTCGTCCAATGTGAATATATATAATAAAAAAAAAAAATGATGCTCCATTTATATGAATTAAGCGAATTAATCATCCAAAATTTACATTTTTTATGATATGGATAGTTCTTTCAAAAGCATATATGGTATTTGGACAATAATGTATTGTTAAAAATAATCCAGATATAATTTGGATCATAAGAAATAATCCTAAAATAGATCCAAAATTTCATCAGTAATTAATATTATTAGGGGTTGGTAATTTATTTAATGAATTTATAAATATATTTAATAAAGGGTTTAATTTTGTTAATTTAATTATTTTTGAATTTTTCATAATAATTAAATTATTAATTTTTGAGTAAATTAAAAATTTGTTAATTTATTTTTTAATTTTTCGTAGGGGTTGTAAATATATTATAGAACATGTTTTTATTGATAAATATATAATTCATAATAAGTAACATATTATTGTTGAGGTTAAAATTGCTAATGGATATAAATATACATTAAAAATTGTGTAGTTATTTGATTGAGTTATTAAATTTATTGAATAATTTTTTTGTTGACTGGTAATATATGTTATTAATATAAATAAAAAAATTAATATTAATAAATAGTTGAAATTATATTTAATTTTAATATAATTATTATTTATTAAACTTGTAAAATATAAAAATATAATTATAATTCCTCTTACTATTGAAATTATAATTATATAGCAATATATTGCTATTTGATTAAATAAATAATTTATAATTAATATTATAATTGTAAAAATAATTAATAAAATTATATAATTTAATGGTATTAATTTTTTTTTTATAATAATAATAATTATAATATTAATTAAATAGAATAATAAGATTTTAATTAAAAATTCATTAGTTGGGGTTATCATATATGATGTTGAGTATAAAAATTCAAGTATTTATTTATACTAATTATTTAATAATTAATCAAGAAATAGTTTAAGTAAAACATTAATTTTGGGAATTAAAAATATAATAATTTTATTTTTTTGAAAATTTAGTTAGAAGAAAAGTTAAAAGTATAATACTAATTTTAATTTACAAAATTAATGTTTTATTTAAACTATTTAACTAGGTTTAATTCATATTGACTTTTTTATAAGTTTTAATTTAATCATATTTTTATTAATTATTTTAATTTTATATAAGTTTGAGGAAAGATTTTTTATGTTATTAATTAGATTCGAATTTATTTTAATTTATTCAATAATAATAATAATAATTATTAATTCAAGAGAAAGAAATGATTATTTATTTATTTATTTATTAGTTATGGGGGTAAGTGATAGAGTAATTGGAATTACTTTAATAATTAGATTAATTTTTGAGAAAGGTAATCAAAGATTAAAAATTTTAAATTTAAATATATAATGAAAATTCAACAGAAGTTTGTAATAATTTATTTAGGGAATTTATTAGTGGTATTAAGAGTTTTTATGTTATTTGATTTTAATTTATTTAGTGGGTATACATTTAATTATGGTGTATTAGGAATTCATGAATATTCTTTTGTTTTAATTATAATAAGATTTTGAATTTTTGGAATTATTTTTATGTTTTTATATAGAGAGAAAATTTATAGTTGTATAAGTATTTTATTATTATTATTATTAAGATTATTAATTTATTTTTCTTCTTTAAATTTATATAATTTTTATTTAAGATTTGAAGTAGGTTTATTAATAATTTTTTATTTAATTGTAAAATGAGGAAATGGCTCTAATCGTTTAGAGGCGGCTTATTATATTATATTTTATACTTTATATTTTTCTTTGCCATTATTAATTTTTATTTTTATAATTGATGATATAATATTATTAATATCTATTGATTTATTAGAATTTATTTATGAGGATGAGTGTGATTTTATAGAATCATTATATTTATATTTTTTTATATCATTTTTTGTTAAAATTCCTTTATTTATATTTCATGGTTGGTTATTAAAGGCTCATGTTGAAGCTCCAGTTTTTGGATCAATAATTTTGGCTTCAATTTTATTGAAAATGGGGACTTATGGAATATTTCGTATATTAATTATATTTAATAGATCTTTATTGAATTTTAATAGATGAATTATTGTTTATAGCTTATTGGGTGCAATTATTTTAAGTTTAAATTGTTTACGTCAATTGGATATAAAATTATTAGTAGCTTATTCTTCAGTAGTTCATATAGGTATATTAGTTAGAAGTATATTAACATTAAATGAAGTTAGATTTAAAGGATGTTATATTATTATAATTGGCCATGGTTTATGTTCTTCTGGTTTATTTTATTTAGTTAATGTAAATTATAAAGAAACTAATAGACGATTAATATTAATTAATAAGGGTATATTAAATTATATGCCTAAAATAAGATTAATATGATTTTTATTTTGTTCTTCAAATATAGCGAGACCAATTTCATTAAATTTAGTGGGCGAGATTATAATATTAGTAGGGTTAATTATGTGGAGTAATAAATTAATTTTATTATTAATATTATTGTGTTTTTTTAGTTTTTCTTATTCTTTATATATATATTATTATATTCAACATGGTGAAATGAATTATTATTTAAGAATTAAGGGGGGTAAATTTATTGATTATTTAGTTTTAATTTTACATTGAATTCCTTTAAATTTATTGTTTTTATGATTAAATTTATTTTATTTAAATAGTTTATGTAAAATTTTGGATTGTGGTTCCAAGGAAATAATTTTTTATTTTAAATTATAAATCTTTTAGTTGTTTTTAGATTAATTATATTTTTTTTTAGTTTATTTTTATTTTTTTTGGGTTTGTTAATAGAAATATTTAAATTTATAATTTTATTTGAATGAGTAATTGATATAATTAATAGTATGAAATTTAGTTATTTATTATACTTGGATTGAATAGGATTAATATATATTAGAGTAGTTTTATTTATTTCGGGGTTTATTATAATTTATTCCGTTAATTATATAAGTAGTGATATAAATTTATTTCGTTTTATTTATTTATTATTATTATTTATTTTATCTATATGTTTAATAATTTTAAGTCCTAGATTATTAAGAATTATGTTAGGTTGAGATGGATTAGGCTTTATTTCTTATTGTTTAGTAATTTATTATCAAAATAGAAATAGAATAAATTCAGGTACATTAACAATTTTAAGTAATCGAGTAGGTGATGTAGGAATTTTAATATTAATTGGTGTTGTATCAATAAATGGTTCTTGACATTTGTTATTATATAGTATAAGTTTATTATGTTTATTTATATTAGTATTAGCTATTATTACAAAAAGAGCTCAATTACCATTTTCTTCTTGATTACCTGTTGCTATAACTGCTCCTACACCAATTTCATCTTTAGTTCATTCTTCAACATTAGTAACAGCTGGTGTTTATTTATTTATTCGTTTTAATGATTTTTTTTATATAAATGATAGTAATATTTTGTTATATTTATTTTTAATTTTTAGATTTACTATATTTATATCTGGTTTAATAGCTAATTTTGAAATAAATATTAAAAAAATTATTGCATTATCAACTTTAAGACAACTAGGATTTATAATAAGAATTTTAAGAATAGGGTATATTGAATTAGGTTTCTTTCATATATTAATTCATGCTTTTTTTAAGTCTTTAATATTTATATGTATTGGAAGATTTATTCATAGAAATATAAATTCTCAAGATTTACGTTTATTAAGAGGTTTATTTTATTTATATCCTTTGAAATCAATTGTTTTAATTTTTTCTATTTTAAATTTATGTGGGTTTCCTTTTTTATCGGGTTTTTATTCTAAAGATTTAATTTTAGAATTTTATTTAATTAATGAGGTAAGAATTATTGGAATTTTAATAATATATTTATCTACAATTTTTACTATTAGATATTCTATTCGATTAATTTTAATTTTAATTAATAAAAATAAGAATATGTTTATATATATATATTTAATAAAAATAAATTTTATATATGTATGTAAGTTTTTTTTAATATTGCTAATTATTTTTTTAGGTATAATATATGTAATTCTTGTTAATAAAGAATTTTTTTTTTTAATAGTAATTGATAAAGAATTATTGATTTATTTAACATTTATGGGTTATATATTTAATTTTTATTTAAGTAAAATTAAGTATAAAATGACTGGTATTTTTTTTATTATTAGAATATTTTATTTAAATATTTTGAATAAAATTATTTATATTGATTTAATAAAAAAAATTAATATTTTTTTATACTATGAAAAAATAATTGAAATATTAATAGGTTATAAATTAGTAAATTTTTATTTAATATATAAAATTTTAAAAAAAACTAATTCTTGAAAAAATTATTTAAATTTAGTAATTTTAATTCAATTTTATGTATTTTTAATATATATAGTAATTTTAATGACATTAATTTATTTAAATAGCTTAATTTAAAGCATAATATTGAAAATATTAATATAATTTTTAATTTTTAAATATTTATAAATAAGATTAATTAATTTTATATTGAAAATATAATGTTTTATTTAAACTATATAAAATTTGTATTATAATTTATATAGAAATATAAATGTTTATTAACATTAAAATTGGAATTAGAAGTTCTTATTAATATATTTCTTTAATTGGTTTAAAAACAATAAAATTATTAACAATAATTTACCTCAATATTTGGTTTCAATTAAGATATAAATTTATTTTGATTTTAAAATGCAATTTTAATATTATTATTTTTAATTAATATCCTATTTTATTAAATATATATATATATATATATATGAAATTTGAGTTCCTATTTTTAAGTCGAAATTAAATGTAAAATATTTTTACTTTATATATATATATATATATATATATATATATATATATATATATATATATATTTAAAAAATTCAATTAAAATAATTTGATAGTCATTCATATCAAAGTCTAATAATTAAAATTATTATAAATATAAAAAATGTAGATAATGCAATTATTGGTAAATTTTCTAGTAATTCAAAAATGGGTAAAATTAAAATTACTTCTACATCGAAAATTAAAAATAAAAGTGTTATAATAAAAAAATTAATAGAAAATGGTATATGTGAGTTAGTAATTGGGTCGAATCCACATTCAAATGGGGTTGATTTTTCACGATTTTTATTTAATTTTATTGAGGAAATAAAATTAATAGTAAAAATTAAAATAGGAAATAAAATAAATATGAATATACAAATAATTATGCATAGAATTATATATATATTTTTATTAAAAATTATTTAATTGGAAATTAATTGTATTAATTTATACTATATATATATATATATATATATATATATATATATATATATATATATATATATATATATATATATATATATATATATATTTAATATATTCATCAATAAATTATAATATATAATATTAATCAAATAATATCTACAAAATGTCAATATCATCTGGCAGCTTCAAAATGAAAATGGTGAATTATAGAAAAATGGGATTTTATTATACGAATTAGACAGGTAGTTATAAAAATAATACCAATAATTACATGTAATCCGTGGAATCCTGTTGCTATAAAAAAAATTGAACCAAAAATTCCGTCATTAAAGGTAAATGAGGCTTCTTTATATTCAATTATTTGAAGTATTGAAAAATAACACCCTAGTGTAATAGTGATTAATAGAATAATTTTGGATTTTTTTTTATTATTAATTAGAAGATGATGGGCTCAAGTAATGGTAAATCCTGATGAAACTAAAATAATTGAATTTAATAATGGAATATCATATGGGTTAAATATAATAATATTTTTGGGGGGTCAGTTATTTCCAATTTCAATATTAGGTGCGATCGCACAATGAATAAATGTTCAAAAAAAAGATAAAAAAAAAAATAGTTCAGAAATAATAAATAAAATTATTCCAAATTTTATTAATTTTAGTACTTTTAGAGTATGATATCCTTGTATAGTTCCTTCACGAATTACATCTCGTCATCATTGAGTTAAAGTTAAAGTTAAAGTAATTAAGTTAAATAAAATAATTAATACATTTGAAGAGTTAAATCAAATAATTATTCTTAATAATATATTTATAATATTAAATGATAAAATTATTGGTCATGGACTTAAAGTTACTAGGTGATAAGGATGGTTTGAAATTGTCATATTATAAAGATTCATTATAATATAAAAGTCTAAGAATTACAAATACATATGATTGAATAATTGAGACAGATATTTCTAAAATTATTAATAAATTTTGTATAATAATTATAATAAATATAGATGAAATATTTATAGATGAGCCTAGTAAAGATAGTAATAAATGACCTGCTAATATGTTAGCTGATAATCGGATTGCAAGAGTTCAGGGTCGAATTAAATTTCTAATTCTTTCAATAATAACTATAAAGATTATTAGTATAGGGGGAGTATTTAAGGGTAATAAATGTGTAAATATATGATTAGTATTTATTAATCACCCATATAATATAAATGATATTCATAATATTAATGATATAGATAGATTAATTACTATATGACTAGTAGGAGTAAAAATATATGGAAATAATCTTATTAAGTTTATATTTAAAATAAGTATTATTATAGAAATTAAAATAATTAAGTTAGGATAAAAGTATTTTTTTGATAGATTTAAGAATTCTTTAAAAATATAATTATAAGTATATATTAAAAAAATATTAAATCGTGATGGAATTATTCAATATGATCAATTTAATAAAATTAAAGGTAAAATAATTGATATTCAATTAAGTGATAAAATTTTAGTTGAGGGGTCAAAAATAGAGAATATATTATTTATCATATTTTATCTTTAATTTAATTTTTAATTTTAAAGTGATATTTTGATGGGGGGTAGATTTTAATATATTTGTATTTATTTTTAGAGGTAATAATTTTAAATTATAATAATTGATGTGTACTAACAATAAAATTGTTAAAGTTAAAAATAGGTATAATAATAGTCAATATATTGGGCTTATTTGAGGCGTTAAAGAATTTTAAATTAAATAATTATATAATTAATATTTAATATTATAGTTATTTAATTATAATAAATTTACTATCATTAGGAGTAAGTATTATTACTATAAATTGGTTTAAGAGACCATTTCTTTAATTCAGACACCTAATGGTAAAGAGTATTATAAAATAATTATTTTAAATTGACAATTTAATGTTATATAAATTAACTAATTCTTTATTTTTATTTAATATTATGGATTCAGTTAATAAAATTTCAATAATTAGTTCTTTCAATTACAATAGGTATAAATCTATGATATATACCACAAATTTCTGAACATTGTCCAAAATATAAACCAGGTCGGTAAGTAATTAAAGATATTTGATTAATTCGTCCAGGAGTAGCATCTATTTTAATTCCTAATGAAGGGACTGTTCAAGAATGAATTACATCTATGGAAGTTACTAGTAATCGAGTAGGGGTATTAAATGGGATAATTACTCGATTATCAACATCTAATAAGCGAAATTGATTAAAATTTTCAATATATTTAATTATATATGAATCAAATGATACATTTTTAAATTCTGGATATTCATATGATCAATATCATTGATGCCCAATAGATTTTAAAGTAAAATAAGTTGGATTTCATAATTCATCAATAAAATATAATGTTTTTAGAGATGGTACTGAGATAATTATTAATATAATTATAGGAGTAATAGTTCATATAATTTCAATATTATTATTTTTTAATAATTTTAAATTTAAAAATTTATTATTTAAAATAAAAATTATAATATATATAGTTAATATAATAATTATTGTTAATAGAATTATAGTAAAATTGTAAAAATAAATTAAATTATCGGCAAAGGGGGAATTTGGATCTTGAAATGATAATATATTTCATGTAGCTATTTTAATTTGGATTTTATGATTATTTAATCAGGGAATAAATTATTTTAATAAAAATTATTGAATTTTATTTATGAGGCTTAAACTCATTGCACTTTATTCTGCCATATTAAATTATTTTTTAATAATAATAGGAATTTCGTTGAATCTATGTTCTAAAGGAGGATAATTTATTAATCATTCTAAAGATGAATGGTTAAATTTGAATAAAATTAATCGTTTTAATATTAAACTTTCTAAAATAATAATAATTAATAAAATTATTCTATTAAAAGAGATAAATGATCCAATAGATGAAATTATATTTCAACAATAATAGGCATCGGGGTAATCAGAATATCGTCGTGGTATTCCTATTAATCCTAAAAAGTGTTGAGGGAAAAAAGTTATATTTACTCCAATAAATATTATAATAAATTGAAAATTTAATAAATATTTATTTAGGGTTAGACCTGTAAATACAGGGAATCAATGAATTAATCTTGCAATAATTGCGAATACCGCTCCTATTGAAAGGACATAGTGAAAATGACCAATTACGTAGTAAGTATCGTGAAGAATAATATCAATAGAAGAATTTGATAATATAATACCTGTTAGTCCTCCTATAGTAAATAAAAAGATAAATCCTAATGATCAAATAATGGATGGATTTAAATAAATTTTTGAACCACAATAAGTTGCTAGTCAACTAAATACTTTAATACCAGTTGGAATAGCAATAATTATTGTAGCTGAAGTAAAATAAGCTCGTGTGTCTACATCTAATCCTACGGTAAATATATGATGGGCTCATACAATAAATCCTAAAAATCCAATTCCTAGTATAGCATAAATTATTCTTAAGTTTCCAAAAATTTCTTTTTTTCCTCTTTCATTAAAAATAATATGAGAAATTAATCCAAATCCGGGTAAAATTAAAATATAAACTTCAGGGTGTCCAAAAAATCAAAATAAATGTTGGTATAAAATAGGGTCACCTCCACCTGATGGGTCAAAAAATGATGAATTTAAATTTCGATCTGTAAGTAATATAGTAATAGCTCCTGCTAATACAGGGAGGGATAATAAAAGTAGAATTGCAGTAATTATTACTGATCAGGGAAATAA
This sequence comes from Megalopta genalis, assembly GCF_051020955.1. Taxonomy (NCBI): domain Eukaryota; kingdom Metazoa; phylum Arthropoda; class Insecta; order Hymenoptera; family Halictidae; genus Megalopta; species Megalopta genalis. The sequence continues at coordinate 126,029 of NW_027476306.1, forward strand.
GGGGATTTGATCAAAATTTAGTGATAAATTTTTTATTAATATAATTGAAGCAATAAAATTAATTGCTCCTATAATTGAAGAAATTCCAGCAATATGAAGAGAAAAAATAGTAAAATCTACTGAAGATCTTGGATGAAAATCTATTGAAGATAATGGAGGATAAATTGTTCATCCAGTTCCTGATCCTGTGTTAAGGATATTTCTTAATATTAAAAGTAATAAAGATGGAATTAATAATCAAAATCTTATATTATTTATACGTGGGAAAGCTATGTCAGGAGCACCAATTATTAATGGGATTAGTCAATTTCCAAATCCTCCAATTATAAAAGGTATTACTATAAAAAAAATTATAATAAAAGCATGGGATGTAACAATAGAATTATAAATTTGATCATTGTTAATTCATCCTCCTGGAGTTCTTAATTCTATACGAATAATTATTCTTAATGAAGCTCCTATAGCAGCAGCTCATATAGCAAAAATGAAATATAATATTCCAATATTTTTATGGTTAGTTGAATAAAATCATTTTTTATTTTTAATTAAGATATAATTATTATTATAAATATATTAAACTTTGAAGGTTTAAAGTTTAATTAACTTAAAATCTTAATTTAAAATTTAATATTATGCCTGAATTAAAGGAATAAATTGTAAATTTATTTATGAAATTATATTAATTTCTAATATTAACATTAAATCATAATCTATAATAAAATTTATTTACAATAAAAATTCAATTAAAACTTTATCTCCTATAATAAAATTTTAAAAAAATTTTTTTATGTAATTTAAAAAAAATATTAAATTGCAAATTTAATTTTAATAATAAAATTATTCATAAATTATAAATAATTAAAAGCAAAAGTAAAGATAGTTATAATTATAAATATATAGTAACTTAATAAGGATTTATTTATTTGATTTGATTTAAATTTATAGTTAAATTTAGCTATATAGTTATAATAAGTTATATTAGTTAAATTTATATAATTAAAACATATAATAATAGAAGTTAGAATATAAATTATTCTGTATATATATATATGGTTTTTAATTATGTTTTGTAATATGATTCATTTTATTGTAAAAGTTAAAAATGGTGGTAATTGGGCATTTATAAATATAATAATATTAAATATAAATTTATTATTATTAAAAAAATAGTTTATACTATTTTTGTGTAAGATTTTAAATTCATTTAAAATTTTTAATGTTACTCATACAGTTATTCTATAAAATGTTAAATATCAATATAATAAATAATCATTTGTGTAAGCTGCAATAAGAATGAATCTTGTGTGGAATATTGAAGAGTAGTTTAATAATAGTGGGTAATAATTAATATTAAAGGCTATTAGAGTAGGTATAATTCCTCTAATTAATAAAATAGATAAAATTATTTTATTTTCTGGGATAGATATAGAAAATAAAATTAATGGTATAATTTTAATTAATACTAAGGCTGTAAATATTATATTATATGAAATTTCTTTTATAACTAAATTTATTCAGTAATTTATTGGATAAATTCCTAATTTTAATCAAAGGCCAAGTAATAAAATTAAATTAAGGATTATTTCAAAGCAAAATATTAGTCCTATTAAAATTATAAATGATGCTAGAGTAGAAATTAAATAAAATGTTATAGCTGCTTTTTTTAAGTAATTATAATTTAATATAATAGCAAAAGTTAAAGTAGTTATTTCTAATGAAATTCATATATAAAATGGTTCTGAAATAAAAAGAAATGAAATTGAAAGGGCTAATAATATAAATAAACATAATAATGTAAATGGCCTGGAAAAAATAATATACAATTTTAAATTGAGCATACAAGTGTTAAAATATTTATCTTATTTTTAGTTTGTCTTAAATTATATTTTATTGTATCAGCATATAAAATTTTGAATTTTATGGAATTAATTTAAATTAATAAATATAATTTTAATCTTATATAATTTATATAAAAGATATAAATATCTATTTTTAGAGTATGAATCTACTAGCTTAAATTTAGCTTACTTATATTTATAAAAATGGGTTAATTAATTAAAATTATTTTATAATTTGAATAATTAGTATAAATAATACATATAAAAATAATATAAATTATACATTAATAATATAAATATAAGTATAATAAGGTAATATAATATAATTAATATAAATTATACATTAATAATATAAATATAAGTGTAATAAGGTAATATAATTAATATAAATAATATAAATAATATAAATAGATTTATTAATATATAAATAATTTAATTAATATAAATAAGTAAAATTTATTTAAATACAAATAATACAAATAGTATTAATATAAAAGTATTAATAAATAATTTAAATAATTTAAATAACACAAATAATATAAATAATTTAAATAATATAATTAATATAAATAATACAAATAATATTAATATAAATAATATTAATAATGTGAATTTTACAATTATCATATAAATATTATATGGAGGTTTTTTTTTTTTTTTTAGGATATAAATTCTTAATTTACTATAAATTCTTAATTTACTATAAATTCTTAATTTACTATAAATTCTTAATTTACTATAAATTCTTAATTTACTATAAATTCTTAATTTACTATAAATTCTTAATTTACTATAAATTCTTAATTTACTATAAATTCTTAATTTACCATCATATAAATTCTTAATTTACTATAAATTCTTAATTTATCATCATATAAATTCTTAATTTACTATAAATTCTTAATTTATTATAAATTTTAAATTTATAAATATTAACATTAAATCATAATCTATAATAAAATTTATTTACAATAAAAATTCAATTAAAACTTTACTTCTTATAATAAAATTTTAATTAGTAATAATGATTATGAATCATATGATTTATTATATCAAAATAATCCTTTTTTCAGGCATATTACTTATATATATATATATATATATATATATATATATATATATAATGATAAATTAATAAAAATTATTATAATAAAATAATTTACTAGGATATAAATTCTTAATTTATTATAAATTCTTAATTTACTATAAATTCTTAATTTACCATCATATAAATTCTTAACTTACTATAAATTCTTAATTTACTAGGATATAAATTCTTAATTTACCATCATATAAATTTATTGTTGAATTTAATAATAGTATATAAATTTTAAGTATTAATTTATACTAATATATATATATATATATATATATATATATATATATATATATATATATATATATATATATATATATATAATAATAATAATAATAATAATAATAATAATAATAATAATAAATTAAAACAATTTTTAATTTACTATAAACTCTTAATTTACTATAAATTCTTAATTTACTATAAATTCTTAATTTACCATAAACGTTAGGATTATAATTTATTAGGTATTTTTAAAACAACAATATTTAAATTACTATAAATTTTTAATTTAAATGTAATATTTATATAATAAAATAATTTACTAGGATATAAATTCTTAATTTACTATAAATTCTTAATTTACTATAAATTCTTAATTTACTATAAATTCTTAATTTACCATCATATAAATTCTTAATTTACTATAAATTCTTAATTTACTAGGATATAAATTTTTAATTTATTATAAATTTTTAATTTATTAATATTAACATTAAACAATAATCTATAATAAAATTTATTTACAATAAAAATTCAATTAAAACTTTATCTTTTATAATAAAATTTTAATTAGTAATAATGATTATGAATCATATGATTTATTATATCAAAATAATCCTTTTTTCAGGCATATTATATATATATATATAATGATATATATATAATGATAAATTAATAAAAATTATTATAATAAAATAATTTACTAGGATATAAATTCTTAATTTACTATAAATTCTTAATTTACCATCATATAAATTCTTAATTTATTATAAATTCTTAATTTACCATAAATTCTTAATTTACCATCATATAAATTCTTAATTTACTATAAATTCTTAATTTACTAGGATATAAATTCTTAATTTACTATAAATTCTTAATTTACCATCATATAAATTCTTAATTTACTATCATATAAATTCTTAATTTACTATAAATTCTTAATTTACTAGGATATAAATTCTTAATTTACCATCATATAAATTCTTAATTTACTATAAATTCTTAATTTACCATAAACGTTAGGATTATAATTTATTAGGTATTTTTAAAACAACAATATTCAAATTACTATAAATTTTTAATTTAAATGTAATATTTATATAATAAAATAATTTACTAGGATATAAATTCTTAATTTACTATAAATTCTTAATTTACTAGGATATAAATTCTTAATTTACCATAAACTTTTAATTTACCATTATATAAATTCTTAATTTACTATAAATTCTTAATTTACTATAAATTCTTAATTTACCATCATATAAATTCTTAATTTACTATAAATTCTTAATTTACTATAAATTCTTAATTTACCATCATATAAATTCTTAATTTACTATAAACTTTTAATTTACTATTATATAAATTCTTAATTTATTATAAATTTTTAATTTATTAATATTAACATTAAACAATAATCTATAATAAAATTTATTTACAATAAAAATTCAATTAAAACTTTATTTCTTATAATAAAATTTTAATTAGTAATAATGATTATGAATCATATGATTTATTATATCAAAATAATCTTTTTTTCAGGTATATTATATATATATATATATATATATATATATATAATGATAAATTAATAAAAATTATTATAATAAAATAATTTACTAGGATATAAATTCTTAATTTACTATAAATTCTTAATTTACTAGGATATAAATTCTTAATTTACTATAAATTCTTAATTTACCATCATATAAATTTATTGTTGAATTTAATAATAGTATATAAATTTTAAGTATTAATTTATACTAATATATATATATATATATATATAATAATAATAATAATAATAATAATAATAATAATAATAATAATAATAATAATAATAATAATAATAATAATAATAATAAATTAAAACAATTTTTAATTTACTAGGATATAAATTCTTAATTTACTATAAATTCTTAATTTACCAGTATATAAATTTATTGTTGAATTAAATAATAGTATATAAATTTTAAGTATTAATTTATACTAATATGTATATATATATATATATATAATAATAATAATAATAATAATAATAATAATAATAATAATAATAATAATAATAATAATAATAATAATAATAATAATAATAATAAAATAATTTACTAGGATATAAATTCTTAATTTATTATAAATTCTTAATTTACCATCATATAAATTCTTAATTTACTATAAATTCTTAATTTATTATAAATTCTTAATTTACTATCATATAAATTCTTAATTTACTATAAATTCTTAATTTACCATCATATAAATTCTTAATTTACTAGGATATAAATTCTTAATTTACTATAAATTCTTAATTTACTAGGATATAAATTCTTAATTTACTATAAATTCTTAATTTACTATAAATTCTTAATTTACCATAAACGTTAGGATTATAATTTATTAGGTATTTTTAAAACAACAATATTTAAATTACTATAAATTTTTAATTTAAATGTAATATTTATATAATAAAATAATTTACCATCATATAAATTTTTAATTTACTATAAATTCTTAATTTACTATAAATTCTTAATTTACTAGGATATAAATTCTTAATTTACTATAAATTCTTAATTTACTATAAATTCTTAATTTACCATAAACTCTTAATTTACTAGGATACAAATTCTTAATTTACTATAAATTCTTAATTTACTATAAATTCTTAATTTACTAGGATATAAATTCTTAATTTACCATCATATAAATTCTTAATTTACCATCATATAAATTCTTAATTTACTATAAATTCTTAATTTACCATAAACGTTAGGATTATAATTTATTAGGTATTTTTAAAACAACAATATTCAAATTACTATAAATTTTTAATTTAAATGTAATATATAATAAAATAATTTATTAGGATATAAATTCTTAATTTACTATAAATTCTTAATTTACTAGGATATAAATTCTTAATTTACTATAAATTCTTAATTTACCATCATATAAATTCTTAATTTACTATAAATTCTTAATTTACTAGGATATAAATTCTTAATTTACTATAAATTCTTAATTTACCATCATATAAATTCTTAATTTATTATAAATTCTTAATTTACTATCATATAAATTCTTAATTTATTAGGATATAAATTCTTAATTTACTATAAATTCTTAATTTACTATAAATTCTTAATTTACCATCATATAAATTCTTAATTTACTATAAATTCTTAATTTACCATAAACGTTAGGATTATAATTTATTAGGTATTTTTAAAACAACAATATTCAAATTACTATAAATTTTTAATTTAAATGTAATATTTATATAATAAAATAATTTACCATCATATAAATTCTTAATTTACTATAAATTCTTAATTTACTAGGATATAAATTCTTAATTTATTATAAATTCTTAATTTACTATAAATTCTTAATTTACTAGGATATAAATTCTTAATTTACCATTATATAAATTCTTAATTTACTATAAATTCTTAATTTACTAGGATATAAATTCTTAATTTACTATAAATTCTTAATTTACCATCATATAAATTCTTAATTTACTATAAATTCTTAATTTACTATAAATTCTTAATTTACCATAAACGTTAGGATTATAATTTATTAGGTATTTTTAAAACAACAATATTCAAATTACTATAAATTTTTAATTTAAATGTAATATTTATATAATAAAATAATTTACTAGGATATAAATTCTTAATTTACCATAAATTCTTAATTTACCATAAATTCTTAATTTACTATAAATTCTTAATTTACCATCATATAAATTCTTAATTTACTATAAATTCTTAATTTACCATAAACGTTAGGATTATAATTTATTAGGTATTTTTAAAACAACAATATTCAAATTATTATAAATTTTTAATTTAATTGTAATATTTATACAATAAAATAATTTACTAGGATATAAATTCTTAATTTACTATAAATTCTTAATTTACCATCATATAAATTCTTAATTTATTATAAATTCTTAATTTACTATAAATTCTTAATTTACTAGGATATAAATTCTTAATTTATTATAAATTCTTAATTTACTATAAATTCTTAATTTACTAGGATATAAATTCTTAATTTACTATAAATTCTTAATTTACTATAAATTCTTTTTACTAGGATATAAATTCTTAATTTATTATAAATTCTTAATTTACTATAAATTCTTAATTTACTAGGATATAAATTCTTAATTTACTATAAATTCTTAATTTACTAGGATATAAATTCTTAATTTACTATAAATTCTTAATTTACCATCATATAAATTCTTAATTTACCATTATATAAATTCTTAATTTACCATAAACGTTAGGATTATAATTTATTAGGTATTTTTAAAACAACAATATTCAAATTACTATAAATTTTTAATTTAAATGTAATATTTATACAATAAAATAATTTACCATCATATAAATTCTTAATTTACTATAAATTCTTAATTTACCAGGATATAAATTCTTAATTTACTATAAATTCTTAATTTACCATCATATAAATTCTTAATTTATTATAAATTCTTAATTTACTAGGATATAAATTCTTAATTTATTATAAATTCTTAATTTACCATAAACGTTAGGATTATAATTTATTAGGTATTTTTAAAACAACAATATTCAAATTACTATAAATTTTTAATTTAAATGTAATATTTATACAATAAAATAATTTACTAGGATATAAATTCTTAATTTATCATTATATAAATTCTTAAATTACTATAAATTCTTAATTTACTAGGATATAAATTCTTAATTTATTATAAATTCTTAATTTATTAGGATATAAATTCTTAATTTACTATAAATTCTTAATTTACTATAAATTCTTAATTTACCATCATATAAATTCTTAATTTACTATAAATTCTTAATTTACTATAAATTCTTAATTTACCATTATATAAATTCTTAAATTACTGTAAATTTTTAATTTACTATAAATTCTTAATTTACCAGGATATAAATTCTTAATTTACTATAAATTCTTAATTTACCATTATATAAATTCTTAATTTATTATAAATTCTTAATTTATCATCATATAAATTCTTAATTTACTATAAATTCTTAATTTACCATCATATAAATTCTTAATTTACTATAAATTCTTAATTTACCATAAACGTTAGGATTATAATTTATTAGGTATTTTTAAAACAACAATATTCAAATTACTATAAATTTTTAATTTAAATGTAATATTTATATAATAAAATAATTTACTAGGATATAAATTCTTAATTTACTATAAATTCTTAATTTACTAGGATATAAATTCTTAATTTACCATTATATAAATTCTTAATTTACTATAAATTCTTAATTTATTAGGATATAAATTCTTAATTTACTATAAATTCTTAATTTACTATAAATTCTTAATTTACCATAAACGTTAGGATTATAATTTATTAGGTATTTTTAAAACAACAATATTCAAATTACTATAAATTTTTAATTTAAATGTAATATTTATATAATAAAATAATTTACTAGGATATAAATTCTTAATTTACTATAAATTCTTAATTTACTAGGATATAAATTCTTAATTTACTATAAATTCTTAATTTACTATAAATTCTTAATTTACTAGGATATAAATTCTTAATTTACTATAAATTCTTAATTTACCATCATATAAATTCTTAATTTATTATAAATTCTTAATTTACTATAAACGTTAGGATTATAATTTATTAGGTATTTTTAAAACAATATTCAAATTACTATAAATTTTTAATTTAAATGTAATATTTATATAATAAAATAATTTACTAGGATATAAATTCTTAATTTACTATAAATTCTTAATTTACTAGGATATAAATTCTTAATTTACTATAAATTCTTAATTTACCATAAACGTTAGGATTATAATTTATTAGGTATTTTTAAAACAACAATATTCAAATTACTATAAATTTTTAATTTAAATGTAATATTTATATAATAAAATAATTTACTAGGATATAAATTCTTAATTTACTATAAATTCTTAATTTACTATAAATTCTTAATTTACTATAAATTCTTAATTTACTAGGATATAAATTCTTAATTTACTATAAATTCTTAATTTACCAGGATATAAATTCTTAATTTACTATAAACTCTTAATTTACTATCATATAAATTCTTAATTTACTATAAATTCTTAATTTACTATAAATTCTTAATTTACTATAAATTCTTAATTTACTATAAATTCTTAATTTACTATAAATTCTTAATTTACCATCATATAAATTCTTAATTTACTAGGATATAAATTCTTAATTTACTATAAATTCTTAATTTACCATCATATAAATTCTTAATTTACTATAAATTCTTAATTTACTATAAATTCTTAATTTATTATAAATTCTTAATTTACTATAAATTCTTAATTTACTATAAATTCTTAATTTATTATAAATTCTTAATTTACTATAAATTCTTAATTTACTATAAATTCTTAATTTACTATAAATTCTTAATTTACTATAAATTCTTAATTTACTAGGATATAAATTCTTAATTTACTATAAATTCTTAATTTACCATCATATAAATTCTTAATTTATTATAAATTCTTAATTTACCATTATATAAATTCTTAATTTACTATAAATTCTTAATTTACTATAAATTCTTAATTTATTAGGATATAAATTCTTAATTTACTATAAATTCTTAATTTACCATCATATAAATTCTTAATTTACTATAAATTCTTAATTTACTAGGATATAAATTCTTAATTTACTATAAATTCTTAATTTACTATAAATTCTTAATTTACTATAAATTCTTAATTTACTATAAATTCTTAATTTACTATAAATTCTTAATTTACCATAAACGTTAGGATTATAATTTATTAGGTATTTTTAAAACAACAATATTCAAATTACTATAAATTTTTAATTTAAATGTAATATTTATACAATAAAATAATTTACTAGGATATAAATTCTTAATTTACTATAAATTCTTAATTTACTAGGATATAAATTCTTAATTTATTATAAATTCTTAATTTACTATAAATTCTTAATTTACTATAAATTCTTAATTTACCATTATATAAATTCTTAATTTACTATAAACTCTTAATTTACCATAAACGTTAGGATTATAATTTATTAGGTATTTTTAAAACAACAATATTCAAATTACTATAAATTTTTAATTTAAATGTAATATTTATATAATAAAATAATTTACTAGGATATAAATTCTTAATTTACTATAAATTCTTAATTTACCATTATATAAATTCTTAATTTACTATAAATTCTTAATTTACCATAAATGTTAGGATTATAATTTATTAGGTATTTTTAAAACAACAATATTTAAATTACTATAAATTTTTAATTTAAATGTAATATTTATATAATAAAATAATTTACTAGGATATAAATTCTTAATTTACTATAAATTCTTAATTTACCATCATATAAATTCTTAATTTACTATAAATTCTTAATTTACTAGGATATAAATTCTTAATTTACTATAAATTCTTAATTTACCATCATATAAATTCTTAATTTACTATAAATTCTTAATTTACTATAAATTCTTAATTTACTATAAATTCTTAATTTACTATAAATTTTTAATTTACTATCATATAAATTCTTAATTTACTATAAATTCTTAATTTACTAGGATATAAATTCTTAATTTACTATAAATTCTTAATTTACCATTATATAAATTCTTAATTTACTATAAATTCTTAATTTACTATAAATTCTTAATTTATTATAAATTCTTAATTTACTATAAATTCTTAATTTACTATAAATTCTTAATTTACTAGGATATAAATTCTTAATTTATTATAAATTCTTAATTTATCATCATATAAATTCTTAATTTACTATAAATTCTTAATTTACTATAAATTCTTAATTTACCATCATATAAATTCTTAATTTACTATAAATTCTTAATTTACTATAAATTCTTAATTTACCATAAACGTTAGGATTATAATTTATTAGGTATTTTTAAAACAACAATATTTAAATTACTATAAATTTTTAATTTAAATGTAATATTTATACAATAAAATAATTTACCATCATATAAATTTTTAATTTACTATAAATTCTTAATTTACTATCATATAAATTCTTAATTTACTATAAATTCTTAATTTACCATTATATAAATTCTTAATTTACTATAAATTCTTAATTTACTAGGATATAAATTCTTAATTTACTATAAATTCTTAATTTACCATTATATAAATTCTTAATTTACTATAAATTTTTAATTTATTATGATATAAATTTTTAATTTACTATAAATTCTTAATTTACCATTATATAAATTCTTAATTTACTATAAATTCTTAATTTACATCATATAAACTCTTAATTTACCATAAACTCTTAATTTATTAGGATATAAATTCTTAATTTACTATAAACTTTTAATTTATCATCATATAAATTCTTAATTTATTATAAATTCTTAATTTACTATAAATTCTTAATTTACTATAAATTCTTAATTTACTATAAATTCTTAATTTACTATAAACGTTAGGATTATAATTTATTAGGTATTTTTAAAACAACAATATTCAAATTACTATAAATTTTTAATTTAAATGTAATATTTATACAATAAAATAATTTACTAGGATATAAATTCTTAATTTATCATTATATAAATTCTTAATTTACTATAAATTCTTAATTTACTAGGATATAAATTCTTAATTTATTATAAATTCTTAATTTACCATCATATAAATTCTTAATTTACTATAAATTCTTAATTTACTATCATATAAATTCTTAATTTACTATAAATTCTTAATTTACCATTATATAAATTCTTAAATTACTATAAATTTTTAATTTACTATAAATTCTTAATTTACCATCATATAAATTCTTAATTTATTATAAATTCTTAATTTACTATAAATTCTTAATTTACTAGGATATAAATTCTTAATTTACTATAAATTCTTAATTTACTATAAATTCTTAATTTACTAGGATATAAATTCTTAATTTATTATAAATTCTTAATTTACTATAAATTCTTAATTTACTAGGATATAAATTCTTAATTTACCATCATATAAATTCTTAATTTACTATAAATTCTTAATTTACTAGGATATAAATTCTTAATTTACTATAAATTCTTAATTTACCATAAACGTTAGGATTATAATTTATTAGGTATTTTTAAAACAATATTCAAATTACTATAAATTTTTAATTTAAATGTAATATTTATACAATAAAATAATTTACTAGGATATAAATTCTTAATTTATTATAAATTCTTAATTTACTATAAATTCTTAATTTACTATAAATTCTTAATTTACTATAAATTCTTAATTTACCATCATATAAATTCTTAATTTACTATAAATTCTTAATTTACTATAAATTCTTAATTTACTAGGATATAAATTCTTAATTTACTATAAACTCTTAATTTATTAGGATATAAATTCTTAATTTACTATAAATTCTTAATTTACTAGGATATAAATTCTTAATTTACTATAAATTCTTAATTTATTATAAATTCTTAATTTACTAGGATATAAATTCTTAATTTACTATAAATTCTTAATTTACTATAAATTCTTAATTTACCATCATATAAATTCTTAATTTACCATCATATAAATTCTTAATTTACTATAAATTCTTAATTTACTAGAATATAAATTCTTAATTTACTATAAATTCTTAATTTACCATCATATAAATTCTTAATTTATTATAAATTCTTAATTTACTATAAATTCTTAATTTACTATAAATTCTTAATTTACTATAAATTCTTAATTTACTATAAATTCTTAATTTACTATAAACGTTAGGATTATAATTTATTAGGTATTTTTAAAACAACAATATTCAAATTACTATAAATTTTTAATTTAAATGTAATATTTATATAATAAAATAATTTACTAGGATATAAATTCTTAATTTACTATAAATTCTTAATTTACTAGGATATAAATTCTTAATTTACTATAAATTCTTAATTTACTATAAATTCTTAATTTACCATAAACGTTAGGATTATAATTTATTAGGTATTTTTAAAACAACAATATTTAAATTACTATAAATTTTTAATTTAAATGTAATATTTATATAATAAAATAATTTACTAGGATATAAATTCTTAATTTACTATAAATTCTTAATTTACTATAAATTCTTAATTTACTAGGATATAAATTCTTAATTTATTATAAATTCTTAATTTACTATAAATTCTTAATTTATCATAAACGTTAGGATTATAATTTATTAGGTATTTTTAAAACAACAATATTCAAATTATTATAAATTTTTAATTTAATTGTAATATTTATACAATAAAATAATTTACTAGGATATAAATTCTTAATTTACTATAAATTCTTAATTTACTAGGATATAAATTCTTAATTTACTATAAATTCTTAATTTACCATCATATAAATTCTTAATTTACTATAAATTCTTAATTTACTATAAATTCTTAATTTATTAGGATATAAATTCTTAATTTACTATAAATTCTTAATTTACTATAAATTCTTAATTTACCATAAACGTTAGGATTATAATTTATTAGGTATTTTTAAAACAACAATATTCAAATTACTATAAATTTTTAATTTAAATGTAATATTTATATAATAAAATAATTTACTAGGATATAAATTCTTAATTTACCATAAATTCTTAATTTACCATCATATAAATTCTTAATTTATTATAAATTCTTAATTTACTAGGATATAAATTCTTAATTTACTATAAATTCTTAATTTACCATCATATAAATTCTTAATTTACTATAAATTCTTAATTTACTATAAATTCTTAATTTACTATAAATTCTTAATTTACTATAAATTCTTAATTTACTATAAATTCTTAATTTACCATCATATAAATTCTTAATTTACCATAAACGTTAGGATTATAATTTATTAGGTATTTTTAAAACAACAATATTCAAATTACTATAAATTCTTAATTTACTATAAATTCTTAATTTACCATTATATAAATTCTTAATTTACTATAAATTCTTAATTTACTAGGATATAAATTCTTAATTTACTATAAATTCTTAATTTACCATTATATAAATTCTTAATTTACTATAAATTTTTAATTTACTATAAATTCTTAATTTACCATCATATAAATTCTTAATTTACTATAAATTCTTAATTTACATCATATAAACTCTTAATTTACCATAAACTCTTAATTTATTAGGATATAAATTCTTAATTTACTATAAACTCTTAATTTATCATCATATAAATTCTTAATTTACTATAAATTCTTAATTTACTAGGATATAAATTCTTAATTTACTATAAATTCTTAATTTACCATCATATAAATTCTTAATTTACTAGGATATAAATTCTTAATTTACTATAAATTCTTAATTTACTATAAATTCTTAATTTACTATAAATTCTTAATTTACTATAAATTCTTAATTTACCATAAACGTTAGGATTATAATTTATTAGGTATTTTTAAAACAACAATATTCAAATTACTATAAATTTTTAATTTAAATGTAATATTTATACAATAAAATAATTTACTAGGATATAAATTCTTAATTTATCATTATATAAATTCTTAATTTACTATAAATTCTTAATTTACTAGGATATAAATTCTTAATTTACTATAAATTCTTAATTTACCATCATATAAATTCTTAATTTACTAGGATATAAATTCTTAATTTACTATCATATAAATTCTTAATTTACTATAAATTCTTAATTTACCATTATATAAATTCTTAATTTACTATAAATTCTTAATTTACTAGGATATAAATTCTTAATTTACTATAAATTCTTAATTTACCAGGATATAAATTCTTAATTTACTATAAACTCTTAATTTACTATCATATAAATTCTTAATTTATTATAAATTCTTAATTTACTATAAATTCTTAATTTATCATAAACGTTAGGATTATAATTTATTAGGTATTTTTAAAACAACAATATTCAAATTACTATAAATTTTTAATTTAAATGTAATATTTATATAATAAAATAATTTACCATCATATAAATTCTTAATTTACTATAAATTCTTAATTTACTATAAATTCTTAATTTACTAGGATATAAATTCTTAATTTACTATAAATTCTTAATTTACCATAAACGTTAGGATTATAATTTATTAGGTATTTTTAAAACAACAATATTCAAATTACTATAAATTTTTAATTTAAATGTAATATTTATATAATAAAATAATTTACTAGGATATAAATTCTTAATTTACTATAAATTCTTAATTTACTAGGATATAAATTCTTAATTTACTATAAATTCTTAATTTACCATCATATAAATTCTTAATTTACTATAAATTCTTAATTTACTAGGATATAAATTCTTAATTTACTATAAATTCTTAATTTACTATAAATTCTTAATTTACTAGGATATAAATTCTTAATTTACTATAAACTCTTAATTTACTAGGATATAAATTCTTAATTTACTAGGATATAAATTCTTAATTTACTATAAATTCTTAATTTATTATAAATTCTTAATTTACTAGGATATAAATTCTTAATTTACTATAAATTCTTAATTTACTATAAATTCTTAATTTACTAGGATATAAATTCTTAATTTACTATAAATTCTTAATTTACTAGGATATAAATTCTTAATTTACTATAAATTCTTAATTTACCATCATATAAATTCTTAATTTATTATAAATTCTTAATTTACTATAAATTCTTAATTTACTATAAATTCTTAATTTACTATAAATTCTTAATTTATTATAAATTCTTAATTTACTATAAACGTTAGGATTATAATTTATTAGGTATTTTTAAAACAACAATATTCAAATTACTATAAATTTTTAATTTAAATGTAATATTTATATAATAAAATAATTTACCATTATATAAATTCTTAATTTACTATAAATTCTTAATTTACTAGGATATAAATTCTTAATTTACTATAAATTCTTAATTTACTATAAATTCTTAATTTACCAGGATATAAATTCTTAATTTACTATAAATTCTTAATTTACCAGGATATAAATTCTTAATTTACTATAAATTCTTAATTTACCATAAACGTTAGGATTATAATTTATTAGGTATTTTTAAAACAACAATATTCAAATTACTATAAATTTTTAATTTAAATGTAATATTTATATAATAAAATAATTTACTAGGATATAAATTCTTAATTTACTATAAATTCTTAATTTATTAGGATATAAATTCTTAATTTACCATAAATTCTTAATTTACTATCATATAAATTCTTAATTTACCATAAATTCTTAATTTATCATCATATAAATTCTTAATTTACTATAAATTCTTAATTTACTATAAATTCTTAATTTACTAGGATATAAATTCTTAATTTATTATAAATTCTTAATTTACTATAAATTTTTAATTTACTATAAATTCTTAATTTACCATCATATAAATTCTTAATTTACTATAAATTCTTAATTTACTATAAACGTTAGGATTATAATTTATTAGGTATTTTTAAAACAACAATATTCAAATTACTATAAATTTTTAATTTAAATGTAATATTTATATAATAAAATAATTTACTAGGATATAAATTCTTAATTTACTATAAATTCTTAATTTACTAGGATATAAATTCTTAATTTACTATAAATTCTTAATTTACTATAAATTCTTAATTTACCATAAACGTTAGGATTATAATTTATTAGGTATTTTTAAAACAACAATATTTAAATTACTATAAATTTTTAATTTAAATGTAATATTTATATAATAAAATAATTTACTAGGATATAAATTCTTAATTTACTATAAATTCTTAATTTACTATAAATTCTTAATTTACTAGGATATAAATTCTTAATTTACCATAAATTCTTAATTTATTATAAATTCTTAATTTACCATAAACGTTAGGATTATAATTTATTAGGTATTTTTAAAACAACAATATTCAAATTATTATAAATTTTTAATTTAATTGTAATATTTATACAATAAAATAATTTACTAGGATATAAATTCTTAATTTATTATAAATTCTTAATTTACTATAAATTCTTAATTTACTATAAATTCTTAATTTACTATAAATTCTTAATTTACCATCATATAAATTCTTAATTTACTATAAATTCTTAATTTACTAGGATATAAATTCTTAATTTACTATAAATTCTTAATTTACCATAAACGTTAGGATTATAATTTATTAGGTATTTTTAAAACAACAATATTCAAATTACTATAAATTTTTAATTTAAATGTAATATTTATATAATAAAATAATTTACTAGGATATAAATTCTTAATTTACTATAAATTCTTAATTTACTAGGATATAAATTCTTAATTTACTATAAATTCTTAATTTACCATAAACGTTAGGATTATAATTTATTAGGTATTTTTAAAACAACAATATTCAAATTACTATAAATTTTTAATTTAAATGTAATATTTATATAATAAAATAATTTACTAGGATATAAATTCTTAATTTACTATAAATTCTTAATTTACTATAAATTCTTAATTTACTAGGATATAAATTCTTAATTTATTATAAATTCTTAATTTACTATAAATTCTTAATTTATCATAAACGTTAGGATTATAATTTATTAGGTATTTTTAAAACAACAATATTCAAATTATTATAAATTTTTAATTTAATTGTAATATTTATACAATAAAATAATTTACTAGGATATAAATTCTTAATTTACTATAAATTCTTAATTTACTAGGATATAAATTCTTAATTTACTATAAATTCTTAATTTACCATCATATAAATTCTTAATTTACTAGGATATAAATTCTTAATTTACTATAAATTCTTAATTTACTATAAATTCTTAATTTACTATAAATTCTTAATTTACCATAAACGTTAGGATTATAATTTATTAGGTATTTTTAAAACAACAATATTCAAATTACTATAAATTTTTAATTTAAATGTAATATTTATACAATAAAATAATTTACTAGGATATAAATTCTTAATTTACTATAAATTCTTAATTTACCATCATACAAATTCTTAATTTACTATAAATTTTTAATTTACTAGGATATAAATTCTTAATTTACTATAAATTCTTAATTTACCATCATATAAATTCTTAATTTACTATAAATTTTTAATTTACTAGGATATAAATTCTTAATTTACTATAAATTCTTAATTTACTATAAATTCTTAATTTACTAGGATATAAATTCTTAATTTACTATAAATTCTTAATTTACCATCATATAAATTCTTAATTTACTATAAATTCTTAATTTACTATAAATTCTTAATTTACTAGGATATAAATTCTTAATTTACTATAAATTCTTAATTTACCATCATATAAATTCTTAATTTACTATAAATTCTTAATTTACTATAAATTCTTAATTTACCATAAACGTTAGGATTATAATTTATTAGGTATTTTTAAAACAACAATATTCAAATTACTATAAATTTTTAATTTAAATGTAATATTTATATAATAAAATAATTTACTATAAATTCTTAATTTACTATAAATTCTTAATTTACTATAAATTCTTAATTTACCATTATATAAATTCTTAATTTATTATAAATTCTTAATTTACCATAAACGTTAGGATTATAATTTATTAGTTATTTTTAAAACAACAATATTCAAATTACTATAAATTTTTAATTTAAATGTAATATTTATACAATAAAATAATTTACTAGGATATAAATTCTTAATTTACTATAAATTCTTAATTTACCATAAACGTTAGGATTATAATTTATTAGGTATTTTTAAAACAACAATATTCAAATTACTATAAATTTTTAATTTAAATGTAATATTTATACAATAAAATAATTTATTAGGATATAAATTCTTAATTTACTAGGATATAAATTCTTAATTTACTATAAATTCTTAATTTACTATAAATTCTTAATTTACCATCATATAAATTCTTAATTTACTATAAATTCTTAATTTACTATAAATTCTTAATTTACCATCATATAAATTCTTAATTTACTATAAATTCTTAATTTACTATAAATTCTTAATTTACTAGGATACAAATTCTTAATTTATTATAAATTCTTAATTTACTATAAATTCTTAATTTACTATAAATTCTTAATTTACTATAAACTCTTAATTTACCAGGATATAAATTCTTAATTTACTATAAACTCTTAATTTACTATAAACGTTAGGATTATAATTTATTAGGTATTTTTAAAACAACAATATTCAAATTACTATAAATTTTTAATTTAAATGTAATATTTATATAATAAAATAATTTACTAGGATATAAATTCTTAATTTACTATAAATTCTTAATTTACTAGGATATAAATTCTTAATTTACTATAAATTCTTAATTTACTATAAATTCTTAATTTACCATAAACGTTAGGATTATAATTTATTAGGTATTTTTAAAACAACAATATTCAAATTACTATAAATTTTTAATTTAAATGTAATATTTATACAATAAAATAATTTACTAGGATATAAATTCTTAATTTACTATAAATTCTTAATTTACTATAAATTCTTAATTTACTATAAATTCTTAATTTACTATAAATTTTTAATTTACTATAAATTCTTAATTTATCATAAACGTTAGGATTATAATTTATTAGGTATTTTTAAAACAACAATATTCAAATTATTATAAATTTTTAATTTAATTGTAATATTTATACAATAAAATAATTTACTAGGATATAAATTCTTAATTTACTATAAATTCTTAATTTACTAGGATATAAATTCTTAATTTACTATAAATTCTTAATTTACCATCATATAAATTCTTAATTTACTATAAATTCTTAATTTACTATAAATTCTTAATTTATTAGGATATAAATTCTTAATTTACTATAAATTCTTAATTTACTATAAATTCTTAATTTACCATAAACGTTAGGATTATAATTTATTAGGTATTTTTAAAACAACAATATTCAAATTACTATAAATTTTTAATTTAAATGTAATATTTATATAATAAAATAATTTACTAGGATATAAATTCTTAATTTACCATAAATTCTTAATTTACCATCATATAAATTCTTAATTTATTATAAATTCTTAATTTACCATAAACGTTAGGATTATAATTTATTAGGTATTTTTAAAACAACAATATTCAAATTACTATAAATTTTTAATTTAATTGTAATATTTATACAATAAAATAATTTACTAGGATATAAATTCTTAATTTACTATAAATTCTTAATTTACTATAAATTCTTAATTTACCATCATATAAATTCTTAATTTACTATAAATTCTTAATTTACTAGGATATAAATTCTTAATTTACTATAAATTCTTAATTTACTATAAATTCTTAATTTACTATAAATTCTTAATTTACTATAAATTCTTAATTTACTATAAATTCTTAATTTACTATAAATTCTTAATTTACCATAAACGTTAGGATTATAATTTATTAGGTATTTTTAAAACAACAATATTCAAATTACTATAAATTTTTAATTTAAATGTAATATTTATACAATAAAATAATTTACCATCATATAAATTTTTAATTTACTATAAATTCTTAATTTACCAGGATATAAATTCTTAATTTACTATAAATTCTTAATTTACCATTATATAAATTCTTAATTTATTATAAATTCTTAATTTATCATCATATAAATTCTTAATTTACTATAAATTCTTAATTTACCATCATATAAATTCTTAATTTATTATAAATTCTTAATTTACCATAAACGTTAGGATTATAATTTATTAGGTATTTTTAAAACAACAATATTCAAATTACTATAAATTTTTAATTTAAATGTAATATTTATATAAATTCTTAATTTACTAGGATATAAATTCTTAATTTACTATAAATTCTTAATTTACTAGGATATAAATTCTTAATTTATTATAAATTCTTAATTTATTAGGATATAAATTCTTAATTTACTATAAATTCTTAATTTATTAGGATATAAATTCTTAATTTATTATAAATTCTTAATTTACTATAAATTCTTAATTTACTAGGATATAAATTCTTAATTTATTATAAATTCTTAATTTACTATAAATTCTTAATTTACTAGGATATAAATTCTTAATTTACCATCATATAAATTCTTAATTTACTATAAACTCTTAATTTACTATCATATAAATTCTTAATTTACCATAAATTCTTAATTTACTATAAATTCTTAATTTACCATAAACGTTAGGATTATAATTTATTAGGTATTTTTAAAACAACAATATTCAAATTACTATAAATTTTTAATTTAAATGTAATATTTATATAATAAAATAATTTACCATTATATAAATTCTTAATTTATTATAAATTCTTAATTTATTAGGATATAAATTCTTAATTTACTATAAATTCTTAATTTACTATAAATTCTTAATTTACCATAAACGTTAGGATTATAATTTATTAGGTATTTTTAAAACAACAATATTCAAATTACTATAAATTTTTAATTTAAATGTAATATTTATACAATAAAATAATTTATTAGGATATAAATTCTTAATTTACTATAAATTCTTAATTTACTAGGATATAAATTCTTAATTTACTATAAATTCTTAATTTACTAGGATATAAATTCTTAATTTACTATAAATTCTTAATTTACTATAAATTCTTAATTTACCATAAACGTTAGGATTATAATTTATTAGGTATTTTTAAAACAACAATATTCAAATTACTATAAATTTTTAATTTAAATGTAATATTTATACAATAAAATAATTTACTAGGATATAAATTCTTAATTTACTATAAATTCTTAATTTACCATCATATAAATTCTTAATTTACTATAAATTCTTAATTTACTATAAATTCTTAATTTATTAGGATATAAATTCTTAATTTACTATAAATTCTTAATTTACTATAAATTCTTAATTTACCATAAACGTTAGGATTATAATTTATTAGGTATTTTTAAAACAACAATATTCAAATTACTATAAATTTTTAATTTAAATGTAATATTTATATAATAAAATAATTTACTAGGATATAAATTCTTAATTTACTATAAATTCTTAATTTACTAGGATATAAATTCTTAATTTACTATAAATTCTTAATTTACCATCATATAAATTCTTAATTTACTATAAATTCTTAATTTACCATAAACGTTAAGATTATAATTTATTAGGTATTTTTAAAACAACAATATTCAAATTACTATAAATTTTTAATTTAAATGTAATATTTATACAATAAAATAATTTACTAGGATATAAATTCTTAATTTACTATAAATTCTTAATTTACTAGGATATAAATTCTTAATTTATTATAAATTCTTAATTTATCATCATATAAATTCTTAATTTACTATAAATTCTTAATTTACTATAAATTCTTAATTTACCATTATATAAATTCTTAATTTACTATAAATTCTTAATTTACTAGGATATAAATTCTTAATTTACTATAAATTCTTAATTTACTATAAATTCTTAATTTACCATAAACGTTAGGATTATAATTTATTAGGTATTTTTAAAACAACAATATTCAAATTACTATAAATTTTTAATTTAAATGTAATATTTATATAATAAAATAATTTACTAGGATATAAATTCTTAATTTACTATAAATTCTTAATTTACTAGGATATAAATTCTTAATTTACTATAAATTCTTAATTTACCATAAACGTTAGGATTATAATTTATTAGGTATTTTTAAAACAACAATATTCAAATTACTATAAATTTTTAATTTAAATGTAATATTTATATAATAAAATAATTTACTATTATATAAATTCTTAATTTACTATAAATTCTTAATTTACTAGGATATAAATTCTTAATTTACTATAAATTCTTAATTTACCATAAACGTTAGGATTATAATTTATTAGGTATTTTTAAAACAACAATATTCAAATTACTATAAATTTTTAATTTAAATGTAATATTTATATAATAAAATAATTTACTAGGATATAAATTCTTAATTTACTATAAATTCTTAATTTACCATCATATAAATTCTTAATTTATTATAAATTCTTAATTTACCATAAACGTTAGGATTATAATTTATTAGGTATTTTTAAAACAACAATATTCAAATTACTATAAATTTTTAATTTAATTGTAATATTTATACAATAAAATAATTTACTAGGATATAAATTCTTAATTTACTATAAATTCTTAATTTACCATAAACGTTAGGATTATAATTTATTAGGTATTTTTAAAACAACAATATTCAAATTATTATAAATTTTTAATTTAAATGTAATATTTATACAATAAAATAATTTACCATCATATAAATTCTTAATTTACTATAAATTCTTAATTTACTATCATATAAATTCTTAATTTACTATAAATTCTTAATTTACTATAAATTCTTAATTTACCATCATATAAATTTTTAATTTATTATAAATTTTATATTTAAATTTAATTTATTATAAATTATTAATATAAAATTTTAAATTTATATTAATTATGTTGAATTCAATTTAATATGAAAATGTATTTAATTCAATTATTATTATAGTAATTTAAGATAATTATTAATTTTCTTTAAATTATTAAAGAAATTTTCATGTTTTTGGGTGCTAAGGAGGTTTTTTGGCCGTTTTTCGGGGTTTTTTGGCCGTTTTTCGGGGTTTTTGGGCCGTTTTCGGAGATTTTTGGACAGGTTGGCATTTTTTTTTATTTTTTCATTAAACATTTATTGGTTAAATATTTATATATTAATAAATAATTTTACGATATATCATTTGTTAATTATATTTAATTATATTGTAGTGAGATTTATAAATTTATTCTACTTCTTAATAAGAAGTAGGATCAATAATTATTCTATAAATATATAAATTGATTTATTAAACCTTCATTATTTATCTAAATGGATCCATTTATATATATCTATGAGGACAGGTCATATGTCTAAATTTATAGTTGATCTATCAAGAATACATTTTAATAAACTCAATAATTCTGTGATTATTATTTTATAAATTTATAATATATATATTTATATATATATATAAATATATTATATATATATATTTAATTATAGTTAATTAATAAAATATTTAAATTAATATAGATATTATTATATATATAAATAAATCAATAAAATCTAAATAAATATATTGTTATTATATAAATATATATATATATATAATATATATGTATAATTATTAAATTATAAATAATAATAAATTAATAAATAAATTTAATGATTAATATAATAATAATTTATTAATAATTAAATAATTAATAGATCATATTTAATATTAAATATATATATATATATAAATATTTAATATATATATATATATATAAAGTTAGGGGTAAAAAATTAGTCAAATTAGAATTTGTATGAAAATATATTTATATAGGTATTTATTATTATACAAATATTATGTATGAATTAGAATTTGTATGAAAATATATTTATATAGGTATTTATTATTATACAAATATTATATATGAATTAGAATTTGTATGAAAATATATTTATATAGGTATTTATTATTATACAAATATTATATATGAATTAGAATTTGTATGAAAATATATTTATATAGGTATTTATTATCATACAAATATTATATATGAATTAGAATTTGTATGAAAATATATTTATATAGGTATTATTATACAAATATTATATATGAATTAGAATTTGTATGAAAATATATTTATATAGGTATTATTATACAAATATTATATATAAATTAGAATTTGTATGAAAATATATTTATTAGGTATTATTTTATATAAATATTATATTTAAATTAAGATTAAAATGAAAATGTATTTAATTCAATTATTATTATAGTAATTTAAGATAATTATTAATTTTCTTTAAATTATTAAAGAAATTTTCATGTTTTTGGGTGCTAAGGAGGTTTTTTGGCCGTTTTTCGGGGTTTTTTGGCCGTTTTTCGGGGTTTTTGGGCCGTTTTCGGAGATTTTTGGACAGGTTGGCATTTTTTTTTATTTTTTCATTAAACATTTATTGGTTAAATATTTATATATTAATAAATAATTTTACGATATATCATTTGTTAATTATATTTAATTATATTGTAGTGAGATTTATAAATTTATTCTACTTCTTAATAAGAAGTAGGATCAATAATTATTCTATAAATATATAAATTGATTTATTAAACCTTCATTATTTATCTAAATGGATCCATTTATATATATCTATGAGGACAGGTCATATGTCTAAATTTATAGTTGATCTATCAAGAATACATTTTAATAAACTCAATAATTCTGTGATTATTATTTTATAAATTTATAATATATATATTTATATATATATATAAATATATTATATATATATATTTAATTATAGTTAATTAATAAAATATTTAAATTAATATAGATATTATTATATATATAAATAAATCAATAAAATCTAAATAAATATATTGTTATTATATAAATATATATATATATATAATATATATGTATAATTATTAAATTATAAATAATAATAAATTAATAAATAAATTTAATGATTAATATAATAATAATTTATTAATAATTAAATAATTAATAGATCATATTTAATATTAAATATATATATATATATAAATATTTAATATATATATATATATATAAAGTTAGGGGTAAAAAATTAGTCAAATTAGAATTTGTATGAAAATATATTTATATAGGTATTTATTATTATACAAATATTATGTATGAATTAGAATTTGTATGAAAATATATTTATATGGGTATTTATTATTATACAAATATTATATATGAATTAGAATTTGTATGAAAATATATTTATATAGGTATTTATTATTATACAAATATTATATATGAATTAGAATTTGTATGAAAATATATTTATATAGGTATTTATTATCATACAAATATTATATATGAATTAGAATTTGTATGAAAATATATTTATATAGGTATTATTATACAAATATTATATATGAATTAGAATTTGTATGAAAATATATTTATATAGGTATTATTATACAAATATTATATATAAATTAGAATTTGTATGAAAATATATTTATTAGGTATTATTTTATATAAATATTATATTTAAATTAAGATTAAAATGAAAATGTATTTAATTCAATTATTATTATAGTAATTTAAGATAATTATTAATTTTCTTTAAATTATTAAAGAAATTTTCATGTTTTTGGGTGCTAAGGAGGTTTTTTGGCCGTTTTTCGGGGTTTTTTGGCCGTTTTTCGGGGTTTTTGGGCCGTTTTCGGAGATTTTTGGACAGGTTGGCATTTTTTTTTATTTTTTCATTAAACATTTATTGGTTAAATATTTATATATTAATAAATAATTTTACGATATATCATTTGTTAATTATATTTAATTATATTGTAGTGAGATTTATAAATTTATTCTACTTCTTAATAAGAAGTAGGATCAATAATTATTCTATAAATATATAAATTGATTTATTAAACCTTCATTATTTATCTAAATGGATCCATTTATATATATCTATGAGGACAGGTCATATGTCTAAATTTATAGTTGATCTATCAAGAATACATTTTAATAAACTCAATAATTCTGTGATTATTATTTTATAAATTTATAATATATATATTTATATATATATATAAATATATTATATATATATATTTAATTATAGTTAATTAATAAAATATTTAAATTAATATAGATATTATTATATATATAAATAAATCAATAAAATCTAAATAAATATATTGTTATTATATAAATATATATATATATATAATATATATGTATAATTATTAAATTATAAATAATAATAAATTAATAAATAAATTTAATGATTAATATAATAATAATTTATTAATAATTAAATAATTAATAGATCATATTTAATATTAAATATATATATATATATAAATATTTAATATATATATATATATATAAAGTTAGGGGTAAAAAATTAGTCAAATTAGAATTTGTATGAAAATATATTTATATAGGTATTTATTATTATACAAATATTATGTATGAATTAGAATTTGTATGAAAATATATTTATATGGGTATTTATTATTATACAAATATTATATATGAATTAGAATTTGTATGAAAATATATTTATATAGGTATTTATTATTATACAAATATTATATATGAATTAGAATTTGTATGAAAATATATTTATATAGGTATTTATTATCATACAAATATTATATATGAATTAGAATTTGTATGAAAATATATTTATATAGGTATTATTATACAAATATTATATATGAATTAGAATTTGTATGAAAATATATTTATATAGGTATTATTATACAAATATTATATATAAATTAGAATTTGTATGAAAATATATTTATTAGGTATTATTTTATATAAATATTATATTTAAATTAAGATTAAAATGAAAATGTATTTAATTCAATTATTATTATAGTAATTTAAGATAATTATTAATTTTCTTTAAATTATTAAAGAAATTTTCATGTTTTTGGGTGCTAAGGAGGTTTTTTGGCCGTTTTTCGGGGTTTTTTGGCCGTTTTTCGGGGTTTTTGGGCCGTTTTCGGAGATTTTTGGACAGGTTGGCATTTTTTTTTATTTTTTCATTAAACATTTATTGGTTAAATATTTATATATTAATAAATAATTTTACGATATATCATTTGTTAATTATATTTAATTATATTGTAGTGAGATTTATAAATTTATTCTACTTCTTAATAAGAAGTAGGATCAATAATTATTCTATAAATATATAAATTGATTTATTAAACCTTCATTATTTATCTAAATGGATCCATTTATATATATCTATGAGGACAGGTCATATGTCTAAATTTATAGTTGATCTATCAAGAATACATTTTAATAAACTCAATAATTCTGTGATTATTATTTTATAAATTTATAATATATATATTTATATATATATATAAATATATTATATATATATATTTAATTATAGTTAATTAATAAAATATTTAAATTAATATAGATATTATTATATATATAAATAAATCAATAAAATCTAAATAAATATATTGTTATTATATAAATATATATATATATATAATATATATGTATAATTATTAAATTATAAATAATAATAAATTAATAAATAAATTTAATGATTAATATAATAATAATTTATTAATAATTAAATAATTAATAGATCATATTTAATATTAAATATATATATATATATAAATATTTAATATATATATATATATATAAAGTTAGGGGTAAAAATTAGTCAAATTAGAATTTGTATGAAAATATATTTATATAGGTATTTATTATTATACAAATATTATGTATGAATTAGAATTTGTATGAAAATATATTTATATGGGTATTTATTATTATACAAATATTATATATGAATTAGAATTTGTATGAAAATATATTTATATAGGTATTTATTATTATACAAATATTATATATGAATTAGAATTTGTATGAAAATATATTTATATAGGTATTTATTATCATACAAATATTATATATGAATTAGAATTTGTATGAAAATATATTTATATAGGTATTATTATACAAATATTATATATGAATTAGAATTTGTATGAAAATATATTTATATAGGTATTATTATACAAATATTATATATAAATTAGAATTTGTATGAAAATATATTTATTAGGTATTATTTTATATAAATATTATATTTAAATTAAGATTAAAATGAAAATGTATTTAATTCAATTATTATTATAGTAATTTAAGATAATTATTAATTTTCTTTAAATTATTAAAGAAATTTTCATGTTTTTGGGTGCTAAGGAGGTTTTTTGGCCGTTTTTCGGGGTTTTTTGGCCGTTTTTCGGGGTTTTTGGGCCGTTTTCGGAGATTTTTGGACAGGTTGGCATTTTTTTTTATTTTTTCATTAAACATTTATTGGTTAAATATTTATATATTAATAAATAATTTTACGATATATCATTTGTTAATTATATTTAATTATATTGTAGTGAGATTTATAAATTTATTCTACTTCTTAATAAGAAGTAGGATCAATAATTATTCTATAAATATATAAATTGATTTATTAAACCTTCATTATTTATCTAAATGGATCCATTTATATATATCTATGAGGACAGGTCATATGTCTAAATTTATAGTTGATCTATCAAGAATACATTTTAATAAACTCAATAATTCTGTGATTATTATTTTATAAATTTATAATATATATATTTATATATATATATAAATATATTATATATATATATTTAATTATAGTTAATTAATAAAATATTTAAATTAATATAGATATTATTATATATATAAATAAATCAATAAAATCTAAATAAATATATTGTTATTATATAAATATATATATATATATAATATATATGTATAATTATTAAATTATAAATAATAATAAATTAATAAATAAATTTAATGATTAATATAATAATAATTTATTAATAATTAAATAATTAATAGATCATATTTAATATTAAATATATATATATATATAAATATTTAATATATATATATATATATAAAGTTAGGGGTAAAAAATTAGTCAAATTAGAATTTGTATGAAAATATATTTATATAGGTATTTATTATTATATAAATATTATGTATGAATTAGAATTTGTATGAAAATATATTTATATAGGTATTTATTATTATACAAATATTATATATGAATTAGAATTTGTATGAAAATATATTTATATAGGTATTTATTATCATATAAATATTATATATGAATTAGAATTTGTATGAAAATATATTTATATAGGTATTTATTGTTATACAAATATTATATATAAATTAGAATTTGTATGAAAATATATTTATATAGGTATTTATTATCATACAAATATTATATATGAATTAGAATTTGTATGTAAATAAAAATTTTTTTAAAATTTTATTATAGGAAATAAAGTTTTAATTGAATTTTTATTGTGAATAAAATTTATTATAGATTATGATTTAATGCTAATATTAATAAATTTAATTAAAGGTTATTTTATAGTAATAATTTTATTATTTTAATTAAATATACTAATAAATAAAAATTTTTTAAAAATTTTATTATAGGAGATAAAGTTTTAATTGAATTTTTATTGAAAATAAAATTTATTATAGATTATGATTTAATGTTAATATTAATAAATTTAGTTAAAGGTTATTTTATAGTAATAATTTTGTTGTTTTAATTAAATGTATTAATAAATAAAAATTTTTTAAAAATTTTATTATAAGAGATAAAGTTTTAATTGAATTTTTATTGTAAATAAATTTTATTATAGATTATTGTTTAATGTTAATATCGATAAATTTAATTAAGGGTTATTTTATAGTAATAATTTTATTGTTTTAATTAAATGTACTAATAAATAAAAATTTTTTAAAAATTTTATTATAGGAAGTAAAGTTTTAATTGAATTTTTATTGTAAATAAATTTTATTATAGATTATTGTTTAATGTTAATATCGATAAATTTAATTAAGGGTTATTTTATAGTAATAATTTTATTGTTTTAATTAAATGTACTAGTAAATAAAAATTTTTTAAAAATTTTATTATAGGAAGTAAAGTTTTAATTGAATTTTTATTGTAAATAAATTTTATTATAGATTATTGTTTAATGTTAATATCGATAAATTTAATTAAGGGTTATTTTATAGTAATAATTTTATTGTTTTAATTAAATGTACTAATAAATAAAAATTTTAAAAATTTTATTATAGGAGATAAAGTTTTAATTGAATTTTTATTGTAAATAAATTTTATTATAGATTATGATTTAATGTTAATATTTATAAATTTAATTAAAGGTTATTTTATAATAATAATTTTATTGTTTTAATTAAATGTACTAGTAAATAAAAATTTTTTAAAAATTTTATTATAGGAAGTAAAGTTTTAATTGAATTTTTATTGTAAATAAATTTTATTATAGATTATTGTTTAATGTTAATATTGATAAATTTAATTAAGGGTTATTTTATAGTAATAATTTTATTGTTTTAATTAAATGTACTAGTAAATAAAAATTTTTTAAAAATTTTATTATAGGAGATAAAGTTTTAATTGAATTTTTATTGTAAATAAGTTTTATTATAGATTATTGTTTAATATTAATATCGATAAATTTAATTAAGGGTTATTTTATAGTAATAATTTTATTGTTTTAATTAAATGTACTAATAAATAAAAATTTTTTAAAAATTTTATTAAGTTTTAATTGAATTTTTATTGAAAATAAATTTTATTATGAATTATTGTTTAATGATAATATAAATAAATTTAATTAAAGGTTATTTCATATAAATAATTTTATTGTTTTAATTAAATGTACTAGTAAATAAAATTTTTTTAAAATTTTATTATAGGAAGTAAAGTTTTAATTGAATTTTTATTGTAAATAAATTTTATTATAGATTATTGTTTAATGTTAATATTTATAAATTTAATTAAAGGTTATTTTATAGTAATAATTTTATTGTTTTAATTAAATGTACTAGTAAATAAAATTTTTTTAAAATTTTATTATAGGAGATAAAGTTTTAATTGAATTTTTATTGAAAATAAATTTTATTATGAATTATTGTTTAATGATAATATAAATAAATTTAATTAAAGGTTATTTCATATAAATAATTTTATTGTTTTAATTAAATATACTAGTAAATAAAATTTTTTTAAAATTTTATTATAAGAAGTAAAGTTTTAATTGAATTTTTATTGTAAATAAATTTTATTATAGATTATTGTTTAATGTTAATATTTATAAATTTAATTAAAGGTTATTTTATAGTAATAATTTTATTGTTTTAATTAAATATACTAGTAAATAAAATTTTTTTAAAATTTTATTATAGGAAGTAAAGTTTTAATTGAATTTTTATTGTAAATAAATTTTATTATAGATTATTGTTTAATGTTAATATTTATAAATTTAATTAAAGGTTATTTTATAGTAATAATTTTATTGTTTTAATTAAATGTACTAGTAAATAAAATTTTTTTAAAATTTTATTATAGGAGATAAAGTTTTAATTGAATTTTTATTGAAAATAAATTTTATTATGAATTATTGTTTAATGATAATATAAATAAATTTAATTAAAGGTTATTTCATATAAATAATTTTATTGTTTTAATTAAATATACTAGTAAATAAAATTTTTTTAAAATTTTATTATAAGAAGTAAAGTTTTAATTGAATTTTTATTGTAAATAAATTTTATTATAGATTATTGTTTAATGTTAATATTTATAAATTTAATTAAAGGTTATTTTATAGTAATAATTTTATTGTTTTAATTAAATGTACTAGTAAATAAAATTTTTTTAAAATTTTATTATAGGAGATAAAGTTTTAATTGAATTTTTATTGAAAATAAGTTTTATTATAGATTATTGTTTAATATTAATATTGATAAATTTAATTAAAGGTTATTTTATAGTAATAATTTTATTGTTTTAATTAAATGTACTAGTAAATAAAATTTTTTTAAAATTTTATTATAGGAAATAAAGTTTTAATTAAATTTTTATTGAAAATAAATTTTATTATAGATTATTGTTTAATGTTAATATTGATAAATTTAATTAAAGGTTATTTTATAGTAATAATTTTGTTGTTTTAATTAAATGTACTAATAAATAAAAATTTTTTAAAATTTTATTATAGGAAGTAAAGTTTTAATTGAATTTTTATTGTAAATAAATTTTATTATGAATTATTGTTTAATGTTAATATCTATAAATTTAATTAAAGGTTATTTTATAGTAATAATTTTGTTGTTTTAATTAAATATACTAGTAAATAAAATTTTTAAAAAATTTTTATATTAAATAAAGTTTTAATTGAATTTTTATTGTAAATAAATTTTATTATAGATTATTGTTTAATGTTAATATTTATAAATTTAATTAAAGGTTATTTTATAGTAATAATTTTATTGTTTTAATTAAATGTACTAGTAAATAAAATTTTTTTAAAATTTTATTATAGGAGATAAAGTTTTAATTGAATTTTTATTGAAAATAAATTTTATTATAGATTATTGTTTAATGATAATATAAATAAATTTAATTAAAGGTTATTTCATATAAATAATTTTATTGTTTTAATTAAATATACTAGTAAATAAAATTTTTTTAAAATTTTATTATAAGAAGTAAAGTTTTAATTGAATTTTTATTGTAAATAAATTTTATTATAGATTATTGTTTAATGTTAATATTTATAAATTTAATTAAAGGTTATTTTATAGTAATAATTTTATTGTTTTAATTAAATATACTAGTAAATAAAATTTTTTTAAAATTTTATTATAGGAAGTAAAGTTTTAATTGAATTTTTATTGTAAATAAATTTTATTATAGATTATTGTTTAATGTTAATATAAATAAATTTAATTAAAGGTTATTTCATATAAATAATTTTATTGTTTTAATTAAATATACTAGTAAATAAAATTTTTTTAAAATTTTATTATAAGAAGTAAAGTTTTAATTGAATTTTTATTGTAAATAAATTTTATTATAGATTATTGTTTAATGTTAATATTTATAAATTTAATTAAAGGTTATTTTATAGTAATAATTTTATTGTTTTAATTAAATGTACTAGTAAATAAAATTTTTTTAAAATTTTATTATAGGAGATAAAGTTTTAATTGAATTTTTATTGAAAATAAGTTTTATTATAGATTATTGTTTAATATTAATATTGATAAATTTAATTAAAGGTTATTTTATAGTAATAATTTTATTGTTTTAATTAAATGTACTAGTAAATAAAATTTTTTTTAAAATTTTATTATAGGAAATAAAGTTTTAATTAAATTTTTATTGAAAATAAATTTTATTATAGATTATTGTTTAATGTTAATATTGATAAATTTAATTAAAGGTTATTTTATAGTAATAATTTTGTTGTTTTAATTAAATGTACTAATAAATAAAAATTTTTTAAAATTTTATTATAGGAAGTAAAGTTTTAATTGAATTTTTATTGTAAATAAATTTTATTATGAATTATTGTTTAATGTTAATATTTATAAATTTAATTAAAGGTTATTTTATAGTAATAATTTTATTGTTTTAATTAAATGTACTAGTAAATAAAATTTTTTTAAAATTTTATTATAGGAAATAAAGTTTTAATTAAATTTTTATTGAAAATAAATTTTATTATAGATTATTGTTTAATGTTAATATCGATAAATTTAATTAAAGGTTATTTTATAGTAATAATTTTGTTGTTTTAATTAAATGTACTAATAAATAAAAATTTTTTAAAATTTTATTATAGGAAGTAAAGTTTTAATTGAATTTTTATTGTAAATAAATTTTATTATGAATTATTGTTTAATGTTAATATTTATAAATTTAATTAAAGGTTATTTTATAGTAATAATTTTGTTGTTTTAATTAAATATACTAGTAAATAAAATTTTTAAAAAATTTTTATATTAAATAAAGTTTTAATTGAATTTTTATTGTAAATAAATTTTATTATAGATTATTATTTAATGTTAATATTAATAAATTTAATTAAAGGTTATTTTATAATAATAATTTTGTTGTTTTAATTAGATATATTAGTAAATAAAATTTTTTAAAATTTTATTATAGGAGATAAAGTTTTAATTGAATTTTTATTGAAAATAAATTTTATTATAGATTATTGTTTAATGTTAATATTGATAAATTTAATTAAAGGTTATTTTATATTAATAATTTTGTTGTTTTAATTAAATGTACTAGTAAATAAAATTTTAAAAAATTTTATTATAGTAGATAAAGTTTTAATTAAATTTTTATTGTAAATAAATTTTATTATAGATTATTGTTTAATGTTAATATTGATAAATTTAATTAAAGGTTATTTTATAA
Source organism: Megalopta genalis (assembly GCF_051020955.1). NCBI lineage: Eukaryota > Metazoa > Arthropoda > Insecta > Hymenoptera > Halictidae > Megalopta > Megalopta genalis. The sequence goes on from NW_027476306.1 coordinate 161,212, forward strand.
TAATAATTTTGTTGTTTTAATTAAATGTACTAGTAAATAAAATTATTTAAAATTTTATTATAGGAGATAAAGTTTTAATTGAATTTTTATTGAAAATAAATTTTGTTATAAATTATTGTTTAATATTAATATTGATAAATTTAATTAAAGGTTATTTTATAGTAATAATTGTTTTAATTAAATGTACTAGTAAATAAAATTTTTTAAAATTTTATTATAGGAGATAAAGTTTTAATTAAATTTTTATTGTAAATAAATTTTATTATAGATTATTGTTTAATATTAATATTGATAAATTTAATTAAAGGTTATTTTATAGTAATAATTTTGTTGTTTTAATTAAATGTACTAGTAAATAAATTTTTTTAAAATTTTATTATATGAGATAAAGTTTTAATTGAATTTTTATTGTAAATAAAATTTATTATAGATTATTGTTTAATATTAATATTGATAAATTTAATTAAAGGTTATTTTATAGTAATAATTTTATTGTTTTAATTAAATGTATTAGTAAATAAAATTTTTTTAAAATTTTATTGTAGGAAATAAAGTTTTAATTAAATTTTTATTGAAAATAAATTTTATTATAGATTATTGTTTAATGTTAATATTGATAAATTTAATTAAAGGTTATTTTATAGTAATAATCTTGTTGTTTTAATTAAATGTACTAATAAATAAAAATTTTTTAAAATTTTATTATAGGAAGTAAAGTTTTAATTGAATTTTTATTGTAAATAAATTTTATTATGAATTATTGTTTAATGTTAATATCTATAAATTTAATTAAAGGTTATTTTATAGTAATAATTTTGTTGTTTTAATTAAATATACTAGTAAATAAAATTTTTAAAAAAATTTTATATTAAATAAAGTTTTAATTGAATTTTTATTGTAAATAAATTTTATTATAGATTATTATTTAATGTTAATATTGATAAATTTAATTAAAGGTTATTTTATAATAATAATTTTGTTGTTTTAATTAGATATATTAGTAAATAAAATTTTTTAAAATTTTATTATAGGAGATAAAGTTTTAATTGAATTTTTATTGAAAATAAATTTTATTATAGATTATTGTTTAGTATTGATATTGATAAATTTAATTAAAGGTTATTTTATAGTAATAATTTTGTTGTTTTAATTAAATGTACTAGTAAATAAAATTTTTTTAAAATTTTATTATAGGAGATAAAGTTTTAATTGAATTTTTATTGTAAATAAAATTTATTATAGATTATGATTTAATGTTAATATTAATAAATTTAGTTAAAGGTTATTTTATAGTAATAATTTTGTTGTTTTAATTAAATGTACTAATAAATAAAAATTTTTTAAAATTTTATTATAGGAAGTAAAGTTTTAATTGAATTTTTATTGTAAATAAATTTTATTATGAATTATTGTTTAATATTAATATCTATAAATTTAATTAAAGGTTATTTTATAGTAATAATTTTGTTGTTTTAATTAGATATATCAGTAAATAAAATTTTAAAAAATTTTATTATAGTAGATAAAGTTTTAATTAAATTTTTATTGTAAATAAATTTTATTATAGATTATTGTTTAATGTTAATATTGATAAATTTAATTAAAGGTTATTTTATAGTAATAATTTTATTGTTTTAATTAAATGTACTAGTAAATAAAATTTTTTTAAAATTTTATTATAGGAGATAAAGTTTTAATTGAATTTTTATTGTAAATAAGTTTTATTATAGATTATTGTTTAATATTAATATTGATAAATTTAATTAAAGGTTATTTTATAGTAATAATTGTTTTAATTAAATGTACTAGTAAATAAAATTTTTTAAAATTTTATTATAGGAGATAAAGTTTTAATTAAATTTTTATTGTAAATAAATTTTATTATAGATTATTGTTTAATATTAATATTGATAAATTTAATTAAAGGTTATTTTATAGTAATAATTGTTGTTTTAATTAAATGTACTAGTAAATAAATTTTTTTAAAATTTTATATGAGATAAAGTTTTAATTGAATTTTTATTGAAAATAAAATTTATTATAGATTATGATTTAATGTTAATATTAATAAATTTAGTTAAAGGTTATTTTATAGTAATAATTTTGTTGTTTTAATTAAATGTACTAATAAATAAAAATTTTTTAAAATTTTATTATAGGAAGTAAAGTTTTAATTGAATTTTTATTGTAAATAAATTTTATTATGAATTATTGTTTAATATTAATATCTATAAATTTAATTAAAGGTTATTTTATAGTAATAATTTTGTTGTTTTAATTCGATATATCAGTAAATAAAATTTTAAAAAATTTTATTATAGTAGATAAAGTTTTAATTAAATTTTTATTGTAAATAAATTTTATTATGAATTATTGTTTAATATTAATATTGATAAATTTAATTAAAGGTTATTTTATATTAATAATTTTGTTGTTTTAATTAAATATATTAGTAAATAAAATTTTAAAAAATTTTATTATAGTAGATAAAGTTTTAATTGAATTTTTATTGTAAATAAATTTTATTATAGATTATTGTTTAATTTTAATATTGATAAATTTAATTAAAGGTTATTTTATAGTAATAATTGTTTTAATTAAATGTACTAGTAAATAAAATTTTTTAAAATTTTATTATAGGAGATAAAGTTTTAATTGAATTTTTATTGTAAATAAGTTTTATTATAGATTATTGTTTAATATTAATATTGATAAATTTAATTAAAGGTTATTTTATAGTAATAATTTTGTTGTTTTAATTAGATATACCAGTAAATAAAATTTTTTAAAATTTTATTATAGGAGATAAAGTTTTAATTAAATTTTTATTGTAAATAAATTTTATTATAGATTATTGTTTAATATTAATATTGATAAATTTAATTAAAGGTTATTTTATAGTAATAATTGTTGTTTTAATTAAATGTACTAGTAAATAAATTTTTTTAAAATTTTATTATAGGAAGTAAAGTTTTAATTGAATTTTTATTGTAAATAAATTTTATTATAGATTATTGTTTAATATTAATATTGATAAATTTAATTAAAGGTTATTTTATAGTAATAATTGTTGTTTTAATTAAATGTACTAGTAAATAAATTTTTTTAAAATTTTATTATAGTAGATAAAGTTTTAATTGAATTTTTATTGTAAATAAATTTTATTATGAATTATTGTTTAATGTTAATATCTATAAATTTAATTAAAGGTTATTTTATAGTAATAATTTTGTTGTTTTAATTAGATATACCAGTAAATAAAATTTTAAAAAATTTTATTATAGTAGATAAAGGTTTAATTGAATTTTTATTGTAAATAAATTTTATTATAGATTATTGTTTAATGTTAATATTGATAAATTTAATTAAAGGTTATTTTATATTAATAATTGTTGTTTTAATTAAATGTACTAGTAAATAAAATTTTTTAAAATTTTATTATAGGAGATAAAGTTTTAATTGAATTTTTATTGTAAATAAGTTTTATTATAGATTATTGTTTAATATTAATATTGATAAATTTAATTAAAGGTTATTTTATAGTAATAATTTTGTTGTTTTAATTAGATATACTAGTAAATAAAATTTTTTAAAATTTTATTATAGGAGATAAAGTTTTAATTAAATTTTTATTGTAAATAAATTTTATTATAGATTATTGTTTAATATTAATATTGATAAATTTAATTAAAGGTTATTTTATAGTAATAATTGTTGTTTTAATTAAATGTACTAGTAATTTTTTTTTAATTTTATTATAAGAGATAAAGTTTTAATTGAATTTTTATTGTAAATAAATTTTATTATGAATTATTGTTTAATGTTAATATTGATAAATTTAATTAAAGGTTATTTTATAGTAATAATTTTGTTGTTTTAATTAAATGTACTAGTAAATAAAATTTTTTAAAATTTTATTATAGTAGATAAAGTTTTAATTGAATTTTTATTGTAAATAAATTTTATTATAGATTATTGTTTAATGTTAATATTGATAAATTTAATTAAAGGTTATTTTATAGTAATAATTTTGTTGTTTTAATTAGATATATCAGTAAATAAAATTTTTTAAAATTTTATTATAGGAGATAAAGTTTTAATTAAATTTTTATTGTAAATAAATTTTATTATAAATTATTGTTTAATATTAATATTGATAAATTTAATTAAAGGTTATTTTATATTAATAATTGTTTTAATTAAATGTACTAGTAAATAAATTTTTTTAAAATTTTATTATAGGAGATAAAGTTTTAATTGAATTTTTATTTTAAATAAATTTTATTATGAATTATTGTTTAATATTAATATTGATAAATTTAATTAAAGGTTATTTTATATTAATAATTTTGTTGTTTTAATTAAATGTATTAGTAAATAAAATTTTAAAAAATTTTATTATAGTAGATAAAGTTTTAATTGAATTTTTATTGTAAATAAGTTTTATTATAGATTATTGTTTAATGTTAATATTGATAAATTTAATTAAAGGTTATTTTATAGTAATAATTTTGTTGTTTTAATTAGATATACTAGTAAATAAAATTTTTTAAAATTTTATTATAGGAGATAAAGTTTTAATTGAATTTTTATTGTAAATAAATTTTATTATAGATTATTGTTTAATATTAATATTTATAAATTTAATTAAAGGTTATTTTATAGTAATAATTGTTGTTTTAATTAAATGTACTAGTAAATAAATTTTTTTAAAATTTTATATGAGATAAAGTTTTAATTGAATTTTTATTGAAAATAAAATTTATTATAGATTATGATTTAATGTTAATATTAATAAATTTAGTTAAAGGTTATTTTATAGTAATAATTTTGTTGTTTTAATTAAATGTACTAATAAATAAAAATTTTTTAAAATTTTATTATAGGAAGTAAAGTTTTAATTGAATTTTTATTGTAAATAAATTTTATTATGAATTATTGTTTAATATTAATATCTATAAATTTAATTAAAGGTTATTTTATAGTAATAATTTTGTTGTTTTAATTAGATATACCAGTAAATAAAATTTTAAAAAATTTTATTATAGTAGATAAAGTTTTAATTAAATTTTTATTGTAAATAAATTTTATTATTAATTATTGTTTAATATTAATATTGATAAATTTAATTAAAGGTTATTTTATATTAATAATTTTGTTGTTTTAATTAAATATATTAGTAAATAAAATTTTTTAAAATTTTATTATAGTAGATAAAGTTTTAATTGAATTTTTATTGTAAATAAATTTTATTATAGATTATTGTTTAATTTTAATATTGATAAATTTAATTAAAGGTTATTTTATAGTAATAATTGTTTTAATTAAATGTACTAGTAAATAAAATTTTTTAAAATTTTATTATAGGAGATAAAGTTTTAATTGAATTTTTATTGTAAATAAGTTTTATTATAGATTATTGTTTAATATTAATATTGATAAATTTAATTAAAGGTTATTTTATAGTAATAATTTTGTTGTTTTAATTAGATATACCAGTAAATAAAATTTTTTAAAATTTTATTATAGGAGATAAAGTTTTAATTAAATTTTTATTGTAAATAAATTTTATTATAGATTATTGTTTAATATTAATATTGATAAATTTAATTAAAGGTTATTTTATAGTAATAATTGTTGTTTTAATTAAATGTACTAGTAAATAAATTTTTTTAAAATTTTATTATAGGAAGTAAAGTTTTAATTGAATTTTTATTGTAAATAAATTTTATTATAGATTATTGTTTAATATTAATATTGATAAATTTAATTAAAGGTTATTTTATAGTAATAATTGTTGTTTTAATTAAATGTACTAGTAAATAAATTTTTTTAAAATTTTATTATAGTAGATAAAGTTTTAATTGAATTTTTATTGTAAATAAATTTTATTATGAATTATTGTTTAATGTTAATATCTATAAATTTAATTAAAGGTTATTTTATAGTAATAATTTTGTTGTTTTAATTAGATATACCAGTAAATAAAATTTTAAAAAATTTTATTATAGTAGATAAAGGTTTAATTGAATTTTTATTGTAAATAAATTTTATTATAGATTATTGTTTAATGTTAATATTGATAAATTTAATTAAAGGTTATTTTATATTAATAATTGTTGTTTTAATTAAATGTACTAGTAAATAAAATTTTTTAAAATTTTATTATAGGAGATAAAGTTTTAATTGAATTTTTATTGTAAATAAGTTTTATTATAAATTATTGTTTAATATTAATATTGATAAATTTAATTAAAGGTTATTTTATAGTAATAATTTTGTTGTTTTAATTAGATATACTAGTAAATAAAATTTTTTAAAATTTTATTATAGGAGATAAAGTTTTAATTAAATTTTTATTGTAAATAAATTTTATTATAGATTATTGTTTAATATTAATATTGATAAATTTAATTAAAGGTTATTTTATAGTAATAATTGTTGTTTTAATTAAATGTACTAGTAATTTTTTTTTAATTTTATTATAAGAGATAAAGTTTTAATTGAATTTTTATTGTAAATAAATTTTATTATGAATTATTGTTTAATGTTAATATTGATAAATTTAATTAAAGGTTATTTTATAGTAATAATTTTGTTGTTTTAATTAAATGTATTAGTAAATAAAATTTTAAAAAATTTTATTATAGTAGATAAAGTTTTAATTGAATTTTTATTGTAAATAAATTTTATTATAGATTATTGTTTAATATTAATATTGATAAATTTAATTAAAGGTTATTTTATAGTAATAATTTTGTTGTTTTAATTAAATGTACTAGTAAATAAAATTTTTTAAAATTTTATTATAGGAGATAAAGTTTTAATTGAATTTTTATTGTAAATAAGTTTTATTATAGATTATTGTTTAATATTAATATTGATAAATTTAATTAAAGGTTATTTTATATTAATAATTTTGTTGTTTTAATTAAATGTATTAGTGAATAAAATTTTTTTATTTTATTATAGTAGATAAAGTTTTAATTGAATTTTTATTGTAAGTAAATTTTATTATAGATTATTGTTTAATGTTAATATTGATAAATTTAATTAAAGGTTATTTTATAGTAATAATTTTGTTGTTTTAATTAAATGTACTAGTAAATAAAATTTTTTTATTTTATTATAGGAGATAAAGTTTTAATTGAATTTTTATTGAAAATAAATTTTATTATAGATTATTGTTTAATGTTAATATTGATAAATTTAATTAAAGGTTATTTTATAGTAATAATTTTGTTGTTTTAATTAGATATACTAGTAAATAAAATTTTTTAAAATTTTATTATAGGAGATAAAGTTTTAATTGAATTTTTATTGTAGATAAATTTTATTATAGATTATTGTTTAATATTAATATTGATAAATTTAATTAAAGGTTATTTTATATTAATAATTTTGTTGTTTTAATTAAATGTATTAGTAAATAAAATTTTTTTATTTTATTATAGAAGATAAAGTTTTAATTGAATTTTTATTGTAAATAAATTTTATTATAGATTATTGTTTAATGATAATATTGATAAATTTAATTAAAGGTTATTTTATAGTAATAATTTTGTTGTTTTAATTAGATATATTAGTAAATAAAATTTTTTAAAATTTTATTATAGGAGATAAAGTTTTAATTGAATTTTTATTGTAAATAAGTTTTATTATAGATTATTGTTTAATATTAATATTGATAAATTTAATTAAAGGTTATTTTATAGTAATAATTTTGTTGTTTTAATTAGATATATTAGTAAATAAAATTTTTTAAAATTTTATTATAGGAGATAAAGTTTTAATTGAATTTTTATTGAAAATAAATTTTATTATAGATTATTGTTTAATGATAATATTGATAAATTTAATTAAAGGTTATTTTATAGTAATAATTTTGTTGTTTTAATTAGATATACTAGTAAATAAAATTTTTTAAAATTTTATTATAGGAGATAAAGTTTTAATTGAATTTTTATTGTAAATAAGTTTTATTATAGATTATTGTTTAATATTAATATTGATAAATTTAATTAAAGGTTATTTTATAGTAATAATTTTTTTGTTTTAATTAAATATATTAGTAAATAAAATTTTTTAAAATTTTATTATAGGAGATAAAGTTTTAATTGAATTTTTATTGTAAATAAGTTTTATTATAGATTATTGTTTAATATTAATATTGATAAATTTAATTAAAGGTTATTTTATAGTAATAATTTTGTTGTTTTAATTAGATATATTAGTAAATAAAATTTTTTAAAATTTTATTATAGGAGATAAAGTTTTAATTGAATTTTTATTGAAAATAAATTTTATTATAGATTATTGTTTAATGATAATATTGATAAATTTAATTAAAGGTTATTTTATAGTAATAATTTTGTTGTTTTAATTAAATATACTAGTAAATAAAATTTTTTAAAATTTTATTATAGGAGATAAAGTTTTAATTGAATTTTTATTGTAAATAAGTTTTATTATAGATTATTGTTTAATATTAATATTGATAAATTTAATTAAAGGTTATTTTATAGTAATAATTTTTTTGTTTTAATTAAATATATTAGTAAATAAAATTTTAAAAAATTTTATTATAGTAGATAAAGTTTTAATTGAATTTTTATTGAAAATAAATTTTATTATAGATTATTGTTTAATGTTAATATTGATAAATTTAATTAAAGGTTATTTTATAGTAATAATTTTGTTGTTTTAATTAGATATACTAGTAAATAAAATTTTTTAAAATTTTATTATAGGAGATAAAGTTTTAATTGAATTTTTATTGTAGATAAATTTTATTATAGATTATTGTTTAATATTAATATTGATAAATTTAATTAAAGGTTAATTTATAGTAATAATTTTGTTGTTTTAATTAGATATATTAGTAAATAAAATTTTTTAAAATTTTATTATAGGAGATAAAGTTTTAATTGAATTTTTATTGAAAATAAATTTTATTATAGATTATTGTTTAATGTTAATATTGATAAATTTAATTAAAGGTTATTTTATAGTAATAATTTTGTTGTTTAAATTAGATATACTAGTAAATAAAATTTTTTAAAATTTTATTATAGGAGATAAAGTTTTAATTGAATTTTTATTGTAAATAAATTTTATTATGAATTATTGTTTAATATTAATATTTATAAATTTAATTAAAGGTTATTTTATAGTAATAATAATATATTTAATTTGAATATAATGATTAAATTTATGGAATTTTATGATTTTAAGTTTAATTTTATTGTGTATATTTATATAATATTATTTAATATTAAAAATTAATAAATATTAATTAAAGGTTATTTTGTATTAATTTGTTTTTATTGATATATTTAATTAAGGTTTATTTTGTAATAATTATTTATTAATTTAATTTAATATATTAGGGGATTATTTATTAGGTAAGTTAATGTTATTAAAATTTTAAATTATAATATAATTAAATAAATATTATATAAATAGTTTTATTTTAATTAAATATAATAATACTTATATAAATATATTTTCATATAAATTTTAATTTGATTAATTTTTATTTATAAATTTTTATATATTAAATTTATTTTAATAAAATAGGTTAATGGTAATTGATTATGACTATAAATTTGACTAATTTTAAAAATTTAATATTAAGTATAAATTTTTAATATTTAATATGTTAATATGATTAGTTTTTTTAATAATTATTTATTAATTTAATTAATTGTAGTATTATAGATTTATATTATTTTTTAATAAAATTATTTAAATTTAAGTATTAATATATTTATATTAAATAAATTAATATTAATAATAAAGTTTAAAAGTATAAAATTATTTAAATAAGGATTTTTTGTAAATAATTTTTATTTAATTTGAATATTTTTAATTAATTAATAAACAATAAATTCTAATTTGACTAATTTTTATATATTAAATTTATTTTTATAATAGGTTAAGGGTAAGTGATTATTATAAATTTAATATTATTTATAATTTAATTAATTTTTAAAAAAAAAATTAATATTGAATATAAATTCTTAGTATAATATGTTGATATAATTAATTATAAATTTAATTAATTGTATCAGATTTTATTATTTTTAATAAAATTATTTAAATTTAAATATCAATATAATATTTATAGTAAATAAATTAATATTAATAATGAAGTTTTAAAGTTTAATATTATTTGAATAAGGATTTTTATAAAAATAGTTTTTATTTAATTTAAATATATTTAAATTATTAATAAAAAATTCTAATTTGACTAATTTTTATTAATATTTATATATTATTAATATTATTATTATTATTAAATTTTATTATAATAATAAGTTAGGGGTAAATTATTATTATAATAAATTAATAGAATTTATATTTTGATTAAATTTAAAAAGATTAATATTAGGAATAAATTTTTAATAAATTATTAATTTTAATATAAAATATTGATATAATTAGATAGTTTATTTTGTAATAATTATTTACTAATTTAATTAAATATATAAAAGATTTTATTATATAAGTTTATTTAAATTTAAATATTAATATGATAATATTAAATAAATTAATATTAATAATAAAGTTTAAATAAGGATTTTTATATAAATAGTTTTTATTTGATTTAAATATATTTAATAAATTAATTAATAAATAATAAATTCTTAATTTACTAATTTTTATATATAAAATTTATTTTAATAATAGGTTAAGGGTAAGTGATTATTATTATAAATTTAATATTATTTATAATTTAATTAATTTTTTTAAAAAAAATTAATATTGAATATAAATTCTTAATTTACTAGGATATAAATTCTTAATTTATTATAAATTCTTAATTTACTATAAATTCTTAATTTACTAGGATATAAATTCTTAATATAATATGTTGATATAATTAATTAGTTTATTTTTAATAATTATTTATAAATTTAATTAATTATATAAATATATTTAAATTATCAATAAATAATAAGTTTTAATTTGACTAATTTTTATTAATATATATATATATACATATATATTATTATTAAATTTTATTATAATAATAAGAAGTTAGGGGTAAATTATTATTATAATAAATTAATAGAATTTATGTTTTGATTAAATTTAAAAAGATTAATATTAGGAATAAATTTTTAATAAATTATTAATTTTAATATAAAATATTGATATAATTAGTTAGTTTATTTTGTAATAATTATTTAAATTTAATTAAATATATAAAAGATTTTATTATATAAGTTTATTTAAATTTAAATATTAATATGATAATATTAAATAAATTAATATTAATAATAAAGTTTAAATAAGGATTTTTATATAAATAGTTTTTATTTGATTTAAATATATTTAATAAATTAATTAATAAATAATAAATTCTAATTTGACTAATTTTTATATATAAAATTTATTTTAATAATAGGTTAAGGGTAAGTGATTATTATTATAAATTTAATATTATTTATAATTTAATTAATTTTTTTAAAAAAATTAATATTGAATATAAATTCTTAATTTACCATCATATAAATTCTTAATTTACTATAAATTCTTAATTTACTAGGATATAAATTCTTAATTTACTATAAATTCTTAATATAATATGTTGATATAATTAATTAGTTTATTTTTAATAATTATTTATAAATTTAATTAATTATATAAATATATTTAAATTATCAATAAATAATAAATTCTAATTTGACTAATTTTTATTAATATATATATATATATATATACATATATATTATTATTAAATTTTATTATAATAATAAGAAGTTAGGGGTAAATTATTATTATAATAAATTAATAGAATTTATGTTTTGATTAAATTTAAAAAGATTAATATTAGGAATAAATTTTTAATAAATTATTGATATAATTAGTTAGTTTATTTTGTAATAATTATTTACTAATTTAATTAAATATATAAAAGATTTTATTATATAAGTTTATCTAAATTTAAATATTAATATAATAATATTAAATAAATTAATATTAATAATAAAATTTAAATAAGGATTTTTATGTAAATAGTTTTTATTTGATTTAAATATATTTAATTAATTAATTAATAAATAATAAATTCTAATTTGACTAATTTTTATATTTAAAATTTATTTTAATAATAGGTTAAGGGTAAGTGATTATTATTATAAATTTAATATTATTTTTAATTTGACTAATTTTTTAAAAAAAAATTAATATTGAATATAAATTCTTAATCTACTATAAATTTTTAATTTACTATAAATTCTTAATTTACTAGATATAAATTCTTAAAAGATTATGAATTATTAATATAATATGTTGATATAGTTAATTAGTTAATTTTAATAATTATTTATTAATTTAATTAATTGTATTATAGATTTTATTATTTTTTAATAAAATTATTTAAATTTAAATAAATATCAATATAATATTTATAATAAATAAATTAATATTAATAATGAAGTTTTAAAATATAATATTGTTTGAATAAGGATTTTTATAAAAAGTTTTTATTTAATTTAAATATATTTAAATTATTAATAAATAATAAATTTTAATTTGATTAATTTTTCATTAATATATATATAATATATATATATATATATATATATATATATATATATATATATATATTATTAAATTTTATTATAATAATAAGAAGTTAGGGGTAAATTATTATTATAATAAATTAATAGAATTTATATTAGGAATAAATTTAAAAAGATTAATATTAGGAATAAATTTTTAATAAATTATTAATTTTAATATAAGATATTGATATAATTAATTAGTTTATTTTTTAATAATTATTTGTTAATTTAATTAAATATATAAAAGATTTTATTATATAAGTTTATTTAAATTTAAATATTAATATGATAATATTAAATAAATTAATATTAATAATAAAGTTTAAATAAGGATTTTTATTCAAATAGTTTTTATTTGATTTAAATATATTTAATTAATTAATTAATAAATAACATTTTAATTTGACTAGTTTTTTATATAAAATTTATTTTAATAATAGGTTAAGGGTAAGTGATTATTATTATAAATTTAATATTATTTTTAATTTGACTAATTTTTTAAAAAAAAATTAATATTGAATATAAATTCTTAATTTACTATAAATTCTTAATTTACTATAAATTCTTAATTTACCATAAATTCTTAATAGATTATGAATTATAAATATAATATGTTAATATAATTAATTAGTTTGTTTTTAATAATTATTTATTAATTTAATTAATTGTATTAGAGATTTAATTTTTTAATAAAATTATTTAAATTTAAATGTTAATATAATATTTATAATAAATAAATTAATATTAATAATTAAGTTTTAAAGTATAATATTATTTAAATAAGGATTTTTGTGAAAAAAAATTATTTAAATTAAATTATTTAAATCATTAATAAATAATAAATTCTAATTTGACTAATTTTTATTAGTATGTATATATATATATATATATATATATATATATATATTGTAATAACAAGTTAGGGGTATAAATTATTATTATAATAAATTAATAGAATTTATGTTTTGATTAAATTTAAAAAGATTAATATTGAATGAATTTTAATAAATCATTAATTTTAATATAATATATTGATATAATTAATCAGTTTATTTTATAATAATTATTTATTAATTTAATAAAATGTGTAAAAGATTTTATTATATAAGTTTATTTGAATTTAAATATTAATGTAATAATAATATTAAATAAATTAATATTAATAATAAAGTTTAAATAAGAATTTTTATGTAAAAAGTTTTTATTTAGTTTAAATATATTAATTATTAGTAAATAATAAATTCTAATTTGACTAATTTTTAAAAATAATAGATAATAAATTTAATTAAATTATGAATTTTAATAAAATATATTGATATAATTAATTAGAAGGTTTGAAATAATTATTTATTAATTTAATAAAATGTATTAGAAGTTTTATTGATTATATGATTTTTATTTAAATTTAAATATTTATATAATAGTATAGTATTTAAATTATATTTAATATACATTATATATATTAAATTTTATTATAATAAATAATAATTTAGAATTAATTATTATTATAATAAATTTAATATAATTAATGTTTATGATTAAATTTTAAAAGAAAATATTGGGTATAAATTTTTAATATGAATATATTGATACAATTAATTAAGGGTTATTTTATAATAATTATTTATTAATTTAATTAAATAAATAAAAATTTTTATTAAAATTTAAATATTAATAGAAAAGTTTAAGTAAGAATTTTTGTTTAAATAGTTTTTGTTTAATTAAAATATATTTAATTTATTAATAAATAAATTCTAATTTGACTAATTTTTGTAAATATTATATATATATATATATATATATTAAATTTTGTTTTATTTTAGTATTAAATTTAGGGGTGAAGTTATAAATTTAATATTTATATTTTAATAAATTAATTTATGGATTTAGAATTAAAATATAAAAATTTTAGTTTAATAAAAAATTGGTTCATTTACATTGAAGGGATTCTTGAATAAGGAAAATTTTAAATGTAAATATATGTGTATATATATATATAAATATTATTTTAATTATGGATAAAACAATTAACTATAAGATTTATTTTATAAATAAAAATTTTTGAATTATATAAATTTAAAAGGTTTATATAAATATTAAGTAGAGATTAATTTTTAATATTAAATGAGAGTTTGAATAAGAAATTTAAATTAAATAATGGTGAAATTAGTGCCAGCACCAGCGGTTAAACTAATGTTATTAGTTAATTTTAATAATTTTTAAATTATTAAAGAGTAATTAAATATTAAGTAAATAATTATTAGTTAAGTGAAATTTTTAATATTAATAGGCTTAATAATTAAAGTTTAATTATTTAATAAGGTTTTTTAAAAGACTAGGATTAGATACCCTATTATAAAATTATAATTTATTAATTTAAAGTTAATAATTAAATGTAAAACATTAAAATTAAATAATTTGGCAGTTTTATATTCTTATTAGGGGAACCTGTAATTAATCGATGATCCACGTTAAGATTTACTTAGATTTATTAGCTTATGTATTGTCGTTTTCAATTTTTATGGAGATATAAATTTTTTAATATTAGATAATTATAGAATTTAATTTACTGATAATAATTCAGATCAAAACGTAGTTTATCTAAGATATTATATGGGTTACTTTTAATTTAAAGTTTTTAGTATTATATTTAATTATAATTATCTAAAGAGGATTTAATAGTAAATTTAAATAATTATTTAAATTGAAACAAGTTATATAAAGTGTACAAATTGCCCGTCACTTTCATTATAAGTGGAATAAGTCGTAACATAGTAAAGGTATTGGAAAATGTTTTTATTAAAATTTTAATTATATAAAGTAATTCATTTATAGTGAAAATAATTTTTATACAAAAAAATTTTATTTATTTAATTTAATGTTATTATTTAAGTGTAAATTTAATTTTTTTAAAAAAGATTATTATATAATTTTAAGTTTTAGTATTTATTTAAGAATAAATTTAATAATTTTAGAATGTATTGTAAAAGATTTTAATAATATTATTTAAAGTAAAAGTTAATTTTGTACCTTTTGTATCAGGGTTAATTAATTATTAATTATGTTTTTTAATTTTCTCGAAGATAAAAGAGTTAATTTAATATTATTTTTTATATTTCATAATAATTATTAATATTAAGTTAGTTGTGAAAAGTAATTCGATTTTATTGATATCTAGTTTTTTTAGAAATGAATTTAATTCATATATTAATTTATTTATATAATATATAAATAATTATTTGATAAAAATAGTTAATATAAAAAATTTAAGGGTTAAACTTTAAATTTATTATATAATTTAGTAATTAAAGTTAATAAATGGTTTATAATAAAATTTTATTAATCTTTAAGATAATTTAATAATTTAAATTAAAATATAATAATTTATAGTAAATATATGTAAATTTATAAAAAAAAATTTATAAATAATTAATTTATTATTAGAATGATTAAATTAGTAAATTTTAAATATTTATATTATAATTAAAGTGATAAGTAATTTTAAGGAATTCGGCAAAATATAATATTCACCTGTTTAACAAAAACATGTCTTTTTGTTTATAATTTAAAGTCAGCCCTGCACAATGAATTTATTTTAAATCGCTGCGGTATTTTGACTGTACGAAGGTAGCATAATCATTTGTCTTTTAATTGAGGACTAGAATGAAGGGGTTAATGAGATATAAACTGTCTAATATTAAATAAATAATTTAGATTTTAAGTAAAAATGCTTAAATAATATAAGGGGACGAGAAGACCCTATAGAATTTAATAGATTTATTTATATTTTAGTTAAATAACAATATTAATAAATTTATTTTATTGGGGGGGTATTTAAATTTAAATAACTTTAAAAAAAAATTATCATAATTTTATGTAAGTTAAATGATTGTTTAATAAAAATAATTAGAAAAATTACCTTAGGGATAACAGCATAATATTTTTGGAAAGATCATATTGATAAAAATGTTTATGACCTCGATGTTGAATTAAGAATAAAATTAAGTGTAGTAGTTTAATTATTGAGTCTGTTCGACTTATTATATCTTACATGATTTGAGTTCAGATCGGTGTGAGCCAGATCGGTTTCTATCTTTTATAATTTTAAATAATTTTGTACGAAAGGACCAATTATTTTTATTTTATTAATGATTTAAGTAATAAAATAAATTATATTATTTTGGCAGAATAAAGTGCGGTAAATTTAGAATTTATATATGTAAGAAATTACAAATAATAATGTTAATATCTAATATTTTATTTAATTGTTTTTTAATAATTTTATTAATATTAAAAATATTATTAAGTTTAGCTTATTTAACTTTATTTGAACGAAAAATTTTAAGTTACATACAAAGTCGTAAGGGCCCTAATAAAGTTGGGGTTTTAGGGGTTTTACAACCTTTTAGTGATGCTTTAAAATTATTATTAAAGGAATTTTTTATTATTGAAAGAATTAGTTATTATTATTATTTATTAATACCAATATTAATAATTATTTTATCATTTATAATATGATTTATTTATCCTTATTATGTTAATTGAATTTCAATAGATATAGGTTTATTATTATTATTGAGTTTATTGGGAATTAATGTTTATCCTGTAATATTAATAGGGTGATCATCAAGTTCAAATTATTCAATATTAGGTTCTATTCGTTCTATTGCGCAATCTATTTCTTATGAAGTTAGTTTATTTTTAATTTTTTTTATTTTAATTATTATAATTGAAGATTTTAATATAATTAGATTTATTAAATTTCAATTTATAGTTAGGTTTATTATTTTTATATATCCAATTTATTTAATTTTTTTTTTGAGGATGATGATTGAGTTGAATCGTACTCCTTTTGATTTAGTTGAGGGTGAATCAGAGTTAGTTTCTGGATTTAATACTGAATATTATGGTAGATTATTTACAATAATTTTTATATCTGAATATTTAATAATTGTTTTTGTTAGATTTTTAATTTCGTTAATGTTTTTTGGTTTTAATTTAATAAATTTTATATTTAATTTATTTATAGTAATTCATATATTTATAATTATTTGAATTCGAAGAGTTTTACCTCGTATACGATATGATGATTTAATAAATTTATGTTGAAAAAAAGTATTAACTTTGGCTTTAATATTTATTTTATTTTATATAGGGGTTAAGGAAATTATTATTGAATATATACTTTAATATTCATATAAATTTTTAATTTACCATCATATAAATTCTTAATTTACTAGGATATAAATTCTTAATTTACTATAAATTTTTAATTTACTATAAATTCTTAATTTACCATCATATAAATTCTTAATTTACTATAAATTCTTAATTTACCATAAACGTTAGGATTATAATAATTAAAATATGATGTTAATGTTGAATAATTAAATAGTAATTTTAATTAGAATAAATAAATACTTAAAATGTTATATTTATATAAATTCTTAATTTACTATAAATTCTTAATTTACCATCATATAAATTCTTAATTTACTATAAATTCTTAATTTACTATAAACGTTAGGATTATAATAATTAAAATATGATGTTAATGTTGAATAATTAAATAGTAATTTTAATTAGAATAAATAAATACTTAAAATGTTATATTTACCAGGATATAAATTCTTAATTTACCATAAATTCTTAATTTACCATCATATAAATTCTTAATTTACTATAAATTCTTAATTTACTATAAACGTTAGGATTATAATAATTAAAATATGATGTTAATGTTGAATAATTAAATAGTAATTTTAATTAGAATAAATAAATACTTAAAATGTTATATTTATATAAATTTTTAATTTACTATAAATTCTTAATTTACCATCATATAAATTCTTAATTTACTATAAATTCTTAATTTACCATAAACGTTAGGATTATAATAATTAAAATATGATGTTAATGTTGAATAATTAAATAGTAATTTTAATTAGAATAAATAAATACTTAAAATGTTATATTTACTAGGATATAAATTCTTAATTTACCATAAATTCTTAATTTACCATCATATAAATTCTTAATTTACTATAAATTCTTAATTTACCATCATATAAATTCTTAATTTACTATAAATTCTTAATTTACTATAAATTCTTAATTTACTAGGATATAAATTCTTAATTTACTATAAATTCTTAATTTACTATAAATTCTTAATTTACTATAAATTCTTAATTTACTAGGATATAAATTCTTAATTTACTATAAATTCTTAATTTACCAGGATATAAATTCTTAATTTACTATAAATTCTTAATTTACTATAAATTCTTAATTTATCATAAACGTTAGGATTTATAATAATTAAAATATGATAATGTTGAATAATTAAATAGTAATTTTAATTAGAATAAATAAATACTTAAAATGTTATATTTATATAAATTAATTTACTATAAATTCTTAATTTATCATAAACGTTAGGATTATAATAGAATTAAAATATATTTAATTTTTATTGTTGTATAATTAAATAGTAATTTTAATTAGAATAAATAAATACTTAAAATGTTACTATTATATAAATTCTTAATTTACTATAAATTCTTAATTTACTATAAATTCTTAATTTACCATAAATTTTTAATTTACCAGGATATAAATTCTTAATTTACTAGGATATAAATTCTTAATTTACTATAAACTCTTAATTTACAATTTATCATTTATAGTAAAATTAAATTTATCAATATTAACATTAAACAATAATTTATAATAAAATAAAATAAAATTATTTAGTTAAAAATTAATATATTTATATATATAAGTTAATAAATAGTTTTATATTTATGTTATATTTTCAAGATATATGCTTATAAAGCTTATTAACTAAAATAATATTTTATCTCAAATTAAATTTAATATAGGAGATACAATAAAATAAAAAAAATATAAAATAGTAAAAATTAATCTTAATTGGTTAAAAGGATATTCAATTAATTGCCCTCCTAATCATGTTAATATAATAAAAGAGAGAATAAATAATCAATAGGTGTATTGATTTAGGTAATAAAATTTATTTGATGAATATTTATTTAAGTTTAATATTGGTATAAATAATAAAATAAAAATTGATATAAATAATGCAATTACACCTCCGAATTTGTTTGGAATTACGCGAAGAATTGTATAAGCAAATAGAAAATATCATTCAGGTTTAATGTGTTCAGGGGTAATTATTGGATTTGCTATAATGAAATTATCTGGATCTGAAAGTAAATATGGATATTTTATAATAATAATTAAAAATATATTGATAATTAGTATGTATCCTAAAATGTCTTTAATAATAAAATAAGGATAAAAAGATGTTAGATAATATTTATTTCTTGTTCCTAGTGGGTTTGATGATCCTTTATTATGAAGAAAAAATAAATGAATAATAACTATTATTGTAATAATTAATGGTATAATAAAATGTAAAGTATAGAATCGATTTAATGTAGCATTATTAATAGAAAATCCACCTCAGATTCATTCTACAATTATTGGTCCTATATAAGGAATAGCAGATAATAAATTAGTAATTACAGTTGCTCCTCAAAATGATATTTGTCCTCATGGTAGTACATATCCTAAAAAGGCTGTTGCTATGGATATGATAAAGATTAGTACACCTATATTTCATACATTTATTTTATTAAATGAATGATAATAGATTCCTCGTCCAATGTGAATATATATAATAAAAAAAAAAAATGATGCTCCATTTATATGAATTAAGCGAATTAATCATCCAAAATTTACATTTTTTATGATATGGATAGTTCTTTCAAAAGCATATATGGTATTTGGACAATAATGTATTGTTAAAAATAATCCAGATATAATTTGGATCATAAGAAATAATCCTAAAATAGATCCAAAATTTCATCAGTAATTAATATTATTAGGGGTTGGTAATTTATTTAATGAATTTATAAATATATTTAATAAAGGGTTTAATTTTGTTAATTTAATTATTTTTGAATTTTTCATAATAATTAAATTATTAATTTTTGAGTAAATTAAAAATTTGTTAATTTATTTTTTAATTTTTCGTAGGGGTTGTAAATATATTATAGAACATGTTTTTATTGATAAATATATAATTCATAATAAGTAACATATTATTGTTGAGGTTAAAATTGCTAATGGATATAAATATACATTAAAAATTGTGTAGTTATTTGATTGAGTTATTAAATTTATTGAATAATTTTTTTGTTGACTGGTAATATATGTTATTAATATAAATAAAAAAATTAATATTAATAAATAGTTGAAATTATATTTAATTTTAATATAATTATTATTTATTAAACTTGTAAAATATAAAAATATAATTATAATTCCTCTTACTATTGAAATTATAATTATATAGCAATATATTGCTATTTGATTAAATAAATAATTTATAATTAATATTATAATTGTAAAAATAATTAATAAAATTATATAATTTAATGGTATTAATTTTTTTTTTATAATAATAATAATTATAATATTAATTAAATAGAATAATAAGATTTTAATTAAAAATTCATTAGTTGGGGTTATCATATATGATGTTGAGTATAAAAATTCAAGTATTTATTTATACTAATTATTTAATAATTAATCAAGAAATAGTTTAAGTAAAACATTAATTTTGGGAATTAAAAATATAATAATTTTATTTTTTTGAAAATTTAGTTAGAAGAAAAGTTAAAAGTATAATACTAATTTTAATTTACAAAATTAATGTTTTATTTAAACTATTTAACTAGGTTTAATTCATATTGACTTTTTTATAAGTTTTAATTTAATCATATTTTTATTAATTATTTTAATTTTATATAAGTTTGAGGAAAGATTTTTTATGTTATTAATTAGATTCGAATTTATTTTAATTTATTCAATAATAATAATAATAATTATTAATTCAAGAGAAAGAAATGATTATTTATTTATTTATTTATTAGTTATGGGGGTAAGTGATAGAGTAATTGGAATTACTTTAATAATTAGATTAATTTTTGAGAAAGGTAATCAAAGATTAAAAATTTTAAATTTAAATATATAATGAAAATTCAACAGAAGTTTGTAATAATTTATTTAGGGAATTTATTAGTGGTATTAAGAGTTTTTATGTTATTTGATTTTAATTTATTTAGTGGGTATACATTTAATTATGGTGTATTAGGAATTCATGAATATTCTTTTGTTTTAATTATAATAAGATTTTGAATTTTTGGAATTATTTTTATGTTTTTATATAGAGAGAAAATTTATAGTTGTATAAGTATTTTATTATTATTATTATTAAGATTATTAATTTATTTTTCTTCTTTAAATTTATATAATTTTTATTTAAGATTTGAAGTAGGTTTATTAATAATTTTTTATTTAATTGTAAAATGAGGAAATGGCTCTAATCGTTTAGAGGCGGCTTATTATATTATATTTTATACTTTATATTTTTCTTTGCCATTATTAATTTTTATTTTTATAATTGATGATATAATATTATTAATATCTATTGATTTATTAGAATTTATTTATGAGGATGAGTGTGATTTTATAGAATCATTATATTTATATTTTTTTATATCATTTTTTGTTAAAATTCCTTTATTTATATTTCATGGTTGGTTATTAAAGGCTCATGTTGAAGCTCCAGTTTTTGGATCAATAATTTTGGCTTCAATTTTATTGAAAATGGGGACTTATGGAATATTTCGTATATTAATTATATTTAATAGATCTTTATTGAATTTTAATAGATGAATTATTGTTTATAGCTTATTGGGTGCAATTATTTTAAGTTTAAATTGTTTACGTCAATTGGATATAAAATTATTAGTAGCTTATTCTTCAGTAGTTCATATAGGTATATTAGTTAGAAGTATATTAACATTAAATGAAGTTAGATTTAAAGGATGTTATATTATTATAATTGGCCATGGTTTATGTTCTTCTGGTTTATTTTATTTAGTTAATGTAAATTATAAAGAAACTAATAGACGATTAATATTAATTAATAAGGGTATATTAAATTATATGCCTAAAATAAGATTAATATGATTTTTATTTTGTTCTTCAAATATAGCGAGACCAATTTCATTAAATTTAGTGGGCGAGATTATAATATTAGTAGGGTTAATTATGTGGAGTAATAAATTAATTTTATTATTAATATTATTGTGTTTTTTTAGTTTTTCTTATTCTTTATATATATATTATTATATTCAACATGGTGAAATGAATTATTATTTAAGAATTAAGGGGGGTAAATTTATTGATTATTTAGTTTTAATTTTACATTGAATTCCTTTAAATTTATTGTTTTTATGATTAAATTTATTTTATTTAAATAGTTTATGTAAAATTTTGGATTGTGGTTCCAAGGAAATAATTTTTTATTTTAAATTATAAATCTTTTAGTTGTTTTTAGATTAATTATATTTTTTTTTAGTTTATTTTTATTTTTTTTGGGTTTGTTAATAGAAATATTTAAATTTATAATTTTATTTGAATGAGTAATTGATATAATTAATAGTATGAAATTTAGTTATTTATTATACTTGGATTGAATAGGATTAATATATATTAGAGTAGTTTTATTTATTTCGGGGTTTATTATAATTTATTCCGTTAATTATATAAGTAGTGATATAAATTTATTTCGTTTTATTTATTTATTATTATTATTTATTTTATCTATATGTTTAATAATTTTAAGTCCTAGATTATTAAGAATTATGTTAGGTTGAGATGGATTAGGCTTTATTTCTTATTGTTTAGTAATTTATTATCAAAATAGAAATAGAATAAATTCAGGTACATTAACAATTTTAAGTAATCGAGTAGGTGATGTAGGAATTTTAATATTAATTGGTGTTGTATCAATAAATGGTTCTTGACATTTGTTATTATATAGTATAAGTTTATTATGTTTATTTATATTAGTATTAGCTATTATTACAAAAAGAGCTCAATTACCATTTTCTTCTTGATTACCTGTTGCTATAACTGCTCCTACACCAATTTCATCTTTAGTTCATTCTTCAACATTAGTAACAGCTGGTGTTTATTTATTTATTCGTTTTAATGATTTTTTTTATATAAATGATAGTAATATTTTGTTATATTTATTTTTAATTTTTAGATTTACTATATTTATATCTGGTTTAATAGCTAATTTTGAAATAAATATTAAAAAAATTATTGCATTATCAACTTTAAGACAACTAGGATTTATAATAAGAATTTTAAGAATAGGGTATATTGAATTAGGTTTCTTTCATATATTAATTCATGCTTTTTTTAAGTCTTTAATATTTATATGTATTGGAAGATTTATTCATAGAAATATAAATTCTCAAGATTTACGTTTATTAAGAGGTTTATTTTATTTATATCCTTTGAAATCAATTGTTTTAATTTTTTCTATTTTAAATTTATGTGGGTTTCCTTTTTTATCGGGTTTTTATTCTAAAGATTTAATTTTAGAATTTTATTTAATTAATGAGGTAAGAATTATTGGAATTTTAATAATATATTTATCTACAATTTTTACTATTAGATATTCTATTCGATTAATTTTAATTTTAATTAATAAAAATAAGAATATGTTTATATATATATATTTAATAAAAATAAATTTTATATATGTATGTAAGTTTTTTTTAATATTGCTAATTATTTTTTTAGGTATAATATATGTAATTCTTGTTAATAAAGAATTTTTTTTTTTAATAGTAATTGATAAAGAATTATTGATTTATTTAACATTTATGGGTTATATATTTAATTTTTATTTAAGTAAAATTAAGTATAAAATGACTGGTATTTTTTTTATTATTAGAATATTTTATTTAAATATTTTGAATAAAATTATTTATATTGATTTAATAAAAAAAATTAATATTTTTTTATACTATGAAAAAATAATTGAAATATTAATAGGTTATAAATTAGTAAATTTTTATTTAATATATAAAATTTTAAAAAAAACTAATTCTTGAAAAAATTATTTAAATTTAGTAATTTTAATTCAATTTTATGTATTTTTAATATATATAGTAATTTTAATGACATTAATTTATTTAAATAGCTTAATTTAAAGCATAATATTGAAAATATTAATATAATTTTTAATTTTTAAATATTTATAAATAAGATTAATTAATTTTATATTGAAAATATAATGTTTTATTTAAACTATATAAAATTTGTATTATAATTTATATAGAAATATAAATGTTTATTAACATTAAAATTGGAATTAGAAGTTCTTATTAATATATTTCTTTAATTGGTTTAAAAACAATAAAATTATTAACAATAATTTACCTCAATATTTGGTTTCAATTAAGATATAAATTTATTTTGATTTTAAAATGCAATTTTAATATTATTATTTTTAATTAATATCCTATTTTATTAAATATATATATATATATATATATGAAATTTGAGTTCCTATTTTTAAGTCGAAATTAAATGTAAAATATTTTTACTTTATATATATATATATATATATATATATATATATATATATATATATATATATTTAAAAAATTCAATTAAAATAATTTGATAGTCATTCATATCAAAGTCTAATAATTAAAATTATTATAAATATAAAAAATGTAGATAATGCAATTATTGGTAAATTTTCTAGTAATTCAAAAATGGGTAAAATTAAAATTACTTCTACATCGAAAATTAAAAATAAAAGTGTTATAATAAAAAAATTAATAGAAAATGGTATATGTGAGTTAGTAATTGGGTCGAATCCACATTCAAATGGGGTTGATTTTTCACGATTTTTATTTAATTTTATTGAGGAAATAAAATTAATAGTAAAAATTAAAATAGGAAATAAAATAAATATGAATATACAAATAATTATGCATAGAATTATATATATATTTTTATTAAAAATTATTTAATTGGAAATTAATTGTATTAATTTATACTATATATATATATATATATATATATATATATATATATATATATATATATATATATATATATATATATATATATATATATATTAATATATTCATCAATAAATTATAATATATAATATTAATCAAATAATATCTACAAAATGTCAATATCATCTGGCAGCTTCAAAATGAAAATGGTGAATTATAGAAAAATGGGATTTTATTATACGAATTAGACAGGTAGTTATAAAAATAATACCAATAATTACATGTAATCCGTGGAATCCTGTTGCTATAAAAAAAATTGAACCAAAAATTCCGTCATTAAAGGTAAATGAGGCTTCTTTATATTCAATTATTTGAAGTATTGAAAAATAACACCCTAGTGTAATAGTGATTAATAGAATAATTTTGGATTTTTTTTTATTATTAATTAGAAGATGATGGGCTCAAGTAATGGTAAATCCTGATGAAACTAAAATAATTGAATTTAATAATGGAATATCATATGGGTTAAATATAATAATATTTTTGGGGGGTCAGTTATTTCCAATTTCAATATTAGGTGCGATCGCACAATGAATAAATGTTCAAAAAAAAGATAAAAAAAAAAATAGTTCAGAAATAATAAATAAAATTATTCCAAATTTTATTAATTTTAGTACTTTTAGAGTATGATATCCTTGTATAGTTCCTTCACGAATTACATCTCGTCATCATTGAGTTAAAGTTAAAGTTAAAGTAATTAAGTTAAATAAAATAATTAATACATTTGAAGAGTTAAATCAAATAATTATTCTTAATAATATATTTATAATATTAAATGATAAAATTATTGGTCATGGACTTAAAGTTACTAGGTGATAAGGATGGTTTGAAATTGTCATATTATAAAGATTCATTATAATATAAAAGTCTAAGAATTACAAATACATATGATTGAATAATTGAGACAGATATTTCTAAAATTATTAATAAATTTTGTATAATAATTATAATAAATATAGATGAAATATTTATAGATGAGCCTAGTAAAGATAGTAATAAATGACCTGCTAATATGTTAGCTGATAATCGGATTGCAAGAGTTCAGGGTCGAATTAAATTTCTAATTCTTTCAATAATAACTATAAAGATTATTAGTATAGGGGGAGTATTTAAGGGTAATAAATGTGTAAATATATGATTAGTATTTATTAATCACCCATATAATATAAATGATATTCATAATATTAATGATATAGATAGATTAATTACTATATGACTAGTAGGAGTAAAAATATATGGAAATAATCTTATTAAGTTTATATTTAAAATAAGTATTATTATAGAAATTAAAATAATTAAGTTAGGATAAAAGTATTTTTTTGATAGATTTAAGAATTCTTTAAAAATATAATTATAAGTATATATTAAAAAAATATTAAATCGTGATGGAATTATTCAATATGATCAATTTAATAAAATTAAAGGTAAAATAATTGATATTCAATTAAGTGATAAAATTTTAGTTGAGGGGTCAAAAATAGAGAATATATTATTTATCATATTTTATCTTTAATTTAATTTTTAATTTTAAAGTGATATTTTGATGGGGGGTAGATTTTAATATATTTGTATTTATTTTTAGAGGTAATAATTTTAAATTATAATAATTGATGTGTACTAACAATAAAATTGTTAAAGTTAAAAATAGGTATAATAATAGTCAATATATTGGGCTTATTTGAGGCGTTAAAGAATTTTAAATTAAATAATTATATAATTAATATTTAATATTATAGTTATTTAATTATAATAAATTTACTATCATTAGGAGTAAGTATTATTACTATAAATTGGTTTAAGAGACCATTTCTTTAATTCAGACACCTAATGGTAAAGAGTATTATAAAATAATTATTTTAAATTGACAATTTAATGTTATATAAATTAACTAATTCTTTATTTTTATTTAATATTATGGATTCAGTTAATAAAATTTCAATAATTAGTTCTTTCAATTACAATAGGTATAAATCTATGATATATACCACAAATTTCTGAACATTGTCCAAAATATAAACCAGGTCGGTAAGTAATTAAAGATATTTGATTAATTCGTCCAGGAGTAGCATCTATTTTAATTCCTAATGAAGGGACTGTTCAAGAATGAATTACATCTATGGAAGTTACTAGTAATCGAGTAGGGGTATTAAATGGGATAATTACTCGATTATCAACATCTAATAAGCGAAATTGATTAAAATTTTCAATATATTTAATTATATATGAATCAAATGATACATTTTTAAATTCTGGATATTCATATGATCAATATCATTGATGCCCAATAGATTTTAAAGTAAAATAAGTTGGATTTCATAATTCATCAATAAAATATAATGTTTTTAGAGATGGTACTGAGATAATTATTAATATAATTATAGGAGTAATAGTTCATATAATTTCAATATTATTATTTTTTAATAATTTTAAATTTAAAAATTTATTATTTAAAATAAAAATTATAATATATATAGTTAATATAATAATTATTGTTAATAGAATTATAGTAAAATTGTAAAAATAAATTAAATTATCGGCAAAGGGGGAATTTGGATCTTGAAATGATAATATATTTCATGTAGCTATTTTAATTTGGATTTTATGATTATTTAATCAGGGAATAAATTATTTTAATAAAAATTATTGAATTTTATTTATGAGGCTTAAACTCATTGCACTTTATTCTGCCATATTAAATTATTTTTTAATAATAATAGGAATTTCGTTGAATCTATGTTCTAAAGGAGGATAATTTATTAATCATTCTAAAGATGAATGGTTAAATTTGAATAAAATTAATCGTTTTAATATTAAACTTTCTAAAATAATAATAATTAATAAAATTATTCTATTAAAAGAGATAAATGATCCAATAGATGAAATTATATTTCAACAATAATAGGCATCGGGGTAATCAGAATATCGTCGTGGTATTCCTATTAATCCTAAAAAGTGTTGAGGGAAAAAAGTTATATTTACTCCAATAAATATTATAATAAATTGAAAATTTAATAAATATTTATTTAGGGTTAGACCTGTAAATACAGGGAATCAATGAATTAATCTTGCAATAATTGCGAATACCGCTCCTATTGAAAGGACATAGTGAAAATGACCAATTACGTAGTAAGTATCGTGAAGAATAATATCAATAGAAGAATTTGATAATATAATACCTGTTAGTCCTCCTATAGTAAATAAAAAGATAAATCCTAATGATCAAATAATGGATGGATTTAAATAAATTTTTGAACCACAATAAGTTGCTAGTCAACTAAATACTTTAATACCAGTTGGAATAGCAATAATTATTGTAGCTGAAGTAAAATAAGCTCGTGTGTCTACATCTAATCCTACGGTAAATATATGATGGGCTCATACAATAAATCCTAAAAATCCAATTCCTAGTATAGCATAAATTATTCTTAAGTTTCCAAAAATTTCTTTTTTTCCTCTTTCATTAAAAATAATATGAGAAATTAATCCAAATCCGGGTAAAATTAAAATATAAACTTCAGGGTGTCCAAAAAATCAAAATAAATGTTGGTATAAAATAGGGTCACCTCCACCTGATGGGTCAAAAAATGATGAATTTAAATTTCGATCTGTAAGTAATATAGTAATAGCTCCTGCTAATACAGGGAGGGATAATAAAAGTAGAATTGCAGTAATTATTACTGATCAGGGAAATAAGGGGATTTGATCAAAATTTAGTGATAAATTTTTTATTAATATAATTGAAGCAATAAAATTAATTGCTCCTATAATTGAAGAAATTCCAGCAATATGAAGAGAAAAAATAGTAAAATCTACTGAAGATCTTGGATGAAAATCTATTGAAGATAATGGAGGATAAATTGTTCATCCAGTTCCTGATCCTGTGTTAAGGATATTTCTTAATATTAAAAGTAATAAAGATGGAATTAATAATCAAAATCTTATATTATTTATACGTGGGAAAGCTATGTCAGGAGCACCAATTATTAATGGGATTAGTCAATTTCCAAATCCTCCAATTATAAAAGGTATTACTATAAAAAAAATTATAATAAAAGCATGGGATGTAACAATAGAATTATAAATTTGATCATTGTTAATTCATCCTCCTGGAGTTCTTAATTCTATACGAATAATTATTCTTAATGAAGCTCCTATAGCAGCAGCTCATATAGCAAAAATGAAATATAATATTCCAATATTTTTATGGTTAGTTGAATAAAATCATTTTTTATTTTTAATTAAGATATAATTATTATTATAAATATATTAAACTTTGAAGGTTTAAAGTTTAATTAACTTAAAATCTTAATTTAAAATTTAATATTATGCCTGAATTAAAGGAATAAATTGTAAATTTATTTATGAAATTATATTAATTTCTAATATTAACATTAAATCATAATCTATAATAAAATTTATTTACAATAAAAATTCAATTAAAACTTTATCTCCTATAATAAAATTTTAAAAAAATTTTTTTATGTAATTTAAAAAAAATATTAAATTGCAAATTTAATTTTAATAATAAAATTATTCATAAATTATAAATAATTAAAAGCAAAAGTAAAGATAGTTATAATTATAAATATATAGTAACTTAATAAGGATTTATTTATTTGATTTGATTTAAATTTATAGTTAAATTTAGCTATATAGTTATAATAAGTTATATTAGTTAAATTTATATAATTAAAACATATAATAATAGAAGTTAGAATATAAATTATTCTGTATATATATATATGGTTTTTAATTATGTTTTGTAATATGATTCATTTTATTGTAAAAGTTAAAAATGGTGGTAATTGGGCATTTATAAATATAATAATATTAAATATAAATTTATTATTATTAAAAAAATAGTTTATACTATTTTTGTGTAAGATTTTAAATTCATTTAAAATTTTTAATGTTACTCATACAGTTATTCTATAAAATGTTAAATATCAATATAATAAATAATCATTTGTGTAAGCTGCAATAAGAATGAATCTTGTGTGGAATATTGAAGAGTAGTTTAATAATAGTGGGTAATAATTAATATTAAAGGCTATTAGAGTAGGTATAATTCCTCTAATTAATAAAATAGATAAAATTATTTTATTTTCTGGGATAGATATAGAAAATAAAATTAATGGTATAATTTTAATTAATACTAAGGCTGTAAATATTATATTATATGAAATTTCTTTTATAACTAAATTTATTCAGTAATTTATTGGATAAATTCCTAATTTTAATCAAAGGCCAAGTAATAAAATTAAATTAAGGATTATTTCAAAGCAAAATATTAGTCCTATTAAAATTATAAATGATGCTAGAGTAGAAATTAAATAAAATGTTATAGCTGCTTTTTTTAAGTAATTATAATTTAATATAATAGCAAAAGTTAAAGTAGTTATTTCTAATGAAATTCATATATAAAATGGTTCTGAAATAAAAAGAAATGAAATTGAAAGGGCTAATAATATAAATAAACATAATAATGTAAATGGCCTGGAAAAAATAATATACAATTTTAAATTGAGCATACAAGTGTTAAAATATTTATCTTATTTTTAGTTTGTCTTAAATTATATTTTATTGTATCAGCATATAAAATTTTGAATTTTATGGAATTAATTTAAATTAATAAATATAATTTTAATCTTATATAATTTATATAAAAGATATAAATATCTATTTTTAGAGTATGAATCTACTAGCTTAAATTTAGCTTACTTATATTTATAAAAATGGGTTAATTAATTAAAATTATTTTATAATTTGAATAATTAGTATAAATAATACATATAAAAATAATATAAATTATACATTAATAATATAAATATAAGTATAATAAGGTAATATAATATAATTAATATAAATTATACATTAATAATATAAATATAAGTGTAATAAGGTAATATAATTAATATAAATAATATAAATAATATAAATAGATTTATTAATATATAAATAATTTAATTAATATAAATAAGTAAAATTTATTTAAATACAAATAATACAAATAGTATTAATATAAAAGTATTAATAAATAATTTAAATAATTTAAATAACACAAATAATATAAATAATTTAAATAATATAATTAATATAAATAATACAAATAATATTAATATAAATAATATTAATAATGTGAATTTTACAATTATCATATAAATATTATATGAGGTTTTTTTTTTTTTTTTAGGATATAAATTCTTAATTTACTATAAATTCTTAATTTACTATAAATTCTTAATTTACTATAAATTCTTAATTTACTATAAATTCTTAATTTACTATAAATTCTTAATTTACTATAAATTCTTAATTTACTATAAATTCTTAATTTACTATAAATTCTTAATTTACCATCATATAAATTCTTAATTTACTATAAATTCTTAATTTATCATCATATAAATTCTTAATTTACTATAAATTCTTAATTTATTATAAATTTTAAATTTATCAATATTAACATTAAATCATAATTCATAATAAAATTTATTTACAATAAAAATTCAATTAAAACTTTACTTCTTATAATAAAATTTTAATTAGTAATAATGATTATGAATCATATGATTTATTATATCAAAATAATCCTTTTTTCAGGCATATTACTTATATATATATATATATATATATATATATATATATATATATATATAATGATAAATTAATAAAAATTATTATAATAAAATAATTTACTAGGATATAAATTCTTAATTTATTATAAATTCTTAATTTACTATAAATTCTTAATTTACCATCATATAAATTCTTAACTTACTATAAATTCTTAATTTACTAGGATATAAATTCTTAATTTACCATCATATAAATTTATTGTTGAATTTAATAATAGTATATAAATTTTAAGTATTAATTTATACTAATATATATATATATATATATATATATATATATATATATATATATATATATATATATATATATATATAATAATAATAATAATAATAATAATAATAATAATAATAATAAA
Organism: Megalopta genalis; assembly: GCF_051020955.1. Classification (NCBI taxonomy): domain Eukaryota; kingdom Metazoa; phylum Arthropoda; class Insecta; order Hymenoptera; family Halictidae; genus Megalopta; species Megalopta genalis. Next base: position 193,767 of record NW_027476306.1, read on the forward strand.
TTAAAACAATTTTTAATTTACTATAAACTCTTAATTTACTATAAATTCTTAATTTACTATAAATTCTTAATTTACCATAAACGTTAGGATTATAATTTATTAGGTATTTTTAAAACAACAATATTTAAATTACTATAAATTTTTAATTTAAATGTAATATTTATATAATAAAATAATTTACTAGGATATAAATTCTTAATTTACTATAAATTCTTAATTTACTATAAATTCTTAATTTACTATAAATTCTTAATTTACCATCATATAAATTCTTAATTTACTATAAATTCTTAATTTACTAGGATATAAATTTTTAATTTATTATAAATTTTTAATTTATTAATATTAACATTAAACAATAATCTATAATAAAATTTATTTACAATAAAAATTCAATTAAAACTTTATCTTTTATAATAAAATTTTAATTAGTAATAATGATTATGAATCATATGATTTATTATATCAAAATAATCCTTTTTTCAGGCATATTATATATATATATATATAATGATATATATATAATGATAAATTAATAAAAATTATTATAATAAAATAATTTACTAGGATATAAATTCTTAATTTACTATAAATTCTTAATTTACCATCATATAAATTCTTAATTTATTATAAATTCTTAATTTACCATAAATTCTTAATTTACCATCATATAAATTCTTAATTTACTATAAATTCTTAATTTACTAGGATATAAATTCTTAATTTACTATAAACTCTTAATTTACTATTATATAAATTTTTAATTTACTATCATATAAATTCTTAATTTACTATAAATTCTTAATTTACTAGGATATAAATTCTTAATTTACCATCATATAAATTCTTAATTTACTATAAATTCTTAATTTACCATAAACGTTAGGATTATAATTTATTAGGTATTTTTAAAACAACAATATTCAAATTACTATAAATTTTTAATTTAAATGTAATATTTATATAATAAAATAATTTACTAGGATATAAATTCTTAATTTACTATAAATTCTTAATTTACTAGGATATAAATTCTTAATTTACCATAAACTTTTAATTTACCATTATATAAATTCTTAATTTACTATAAATTCTTAATTTACTATAAATTCTTAATTTACCATCATATAAATTCTTAATTTACTATAAATTCTTAATTTACTATAAATTCTTAATTTACCATCATATAAATTCTTAATTTACTATAAACTTTTAATTTACTATTATATAAATTCTTAATTTATTATAAATTTTTAATTTATTAATATTAACATTAAACAATAATCTATAATAAAATTTATTTACAATAAAAATTCAATTAAAACTTTATTTCTTATAATAAAATTTTAATTAGTAATAATGATTATGAATCATATGATTTATTATATCAAAATAATCTTTTTTTCAGGTATATTATATATATATATATATATATATATATATATATAATGATAAATTAATAAAAATTATTATAATAAAATAATTTACTAGGATATAAATTCTTAATTTACTATAAATTCTTAATTTACTAGGATATAAATTCTTAATTTACTATAAATTCTTAATTTACCATCATATAAATTTATTGTTGAATTTAATAATAGTATATAAATTTTAAGTATTAATTTATACTAATATATATATATATATATATATAATAATAATAATAATAATAATAATAATAATAATAATAATAATAATAATAATAATAATAATAATAATAATAATAATAAATTAAAACAATTTTTAATTTACTAGGATATAAATTCTTAATTTACTATAAATTCTTAATTTACCAGTATATAAATTTATTGTTGAATTAAATAATAGTATATAAATTTTAAGTATTAATTTATACTAATATGTATATATATATATATATAATAATAATAATAATAATAATAATAATAATAATAATAATAATAATAATAATAATAATAATAATAATAATAATAATAATAATAATAAAATAATTTACTAGGATATAAATTCTTAATTTATTATAAATTCTTAATTTACCATCATATAAATTCTTAATTTACTATAAATTCTTAATTTATTATAAATTCTTAATTTACTATCATATAAATTCTTAATTTACTATAAATTCTTAATTTACCATCATATAAATTCTTAATTTACTAGGATATAAATTCTTAATTTACTATAAATTCTTAATTTACTAGGATATAAATTCTTAATTTACTATAAATTCTTAATTTACTATAAATTCTTAATTTACCATAAACGTTAGGATTATAATTTATTAGGTATTTTTAAAACAACAATATTTAAATTACTATAAATTTTTAATTTAAATGTAATATTTATATAATAAAATAATTTACCATCATATAAATTTTTAATTTACTATAAATTCTTAATTTACTATAAATTCTTAATTTACTAGGATATAAATTCTTAATTTACTATAAATTCTTAATTTACTATAAATTCTTAATTTACCATAAACTCTTAATTTACTAGGATACAAATTCTTAATTTACTATAAATTCTTAATTTACTATAAATTCTTAATTTACTAGGATATAAATTCTTAATTTACCATCATATAAATTCTTAATTTACCATCATATAAATTCTTAATTTACTATAAATTCTTAATTTACCATAAACGTTAGGATTATAATTTATTAGGTATTTTTAAAACAACAATATTCAAATTACTATAAATTTTTAATTTAAATGTAATATATAATAAAATAATTTATTAGGATATAAATTCTTAATTTACTATAAATTCTTAATTTACTAGGATATAAATTCTTAATTTACTATAAATTCTTAATTTACCATCATATAAATTCTTAATTTACTATAAATTCTTAATTTACTAGGATATAAATTCTTAATTTACTATAAATTCTTAATTTACCATCATATAAATTCTTAATTTATTATAAATTCTTAATTTACTATCATATAAATTCTTAATTTATTAGGATATAAATTCTTAATTTACTATAAATTCTTAATTTACTATAAATTCTTAATTTACCATCATATAAATTCTTAATTTACTATAAATTCTTAATTTACCATAAACGTTAGGATTATAATTTATTAGGTATTTTTAAAACAACAATATTCAAATTACTATAAATTTTTAATTTAAATGTAATATTTATATAATAAAATAATTTACCATCATATAAATTCTTAATTTACTATAAATTCTTAATTTACTAGGATATAAATTCTTAATTTATTATAAATTCTTAATTTACTATAAATTCTTAATTTACTAGGATATAAATTCTTAATTTACCATTATATAAATTCTTAATTTACTATAAATTCTTAATTTACTAGGATATAAATTCTTAATTTACTATAAATTCTTAATTTACCATCATATAAATTCTTAATTTACTATAAATTCTTAATTTACTATAAATTCTTAATTTACCATAAACGTTAGGATTATAATTTATTAGGTATTTTTAAAACAACAATATTCAAATTACTATAAATTTTTAATTTAAATGTAATATTTATATAATAAAATAATTTACTAGGATATAAATTCTTAATTTACCATAAATTCTTAATTTACCATAAATTCTTAATTTACTATAAATTCTTAATTTACCATCATATAAATTCTTAATTTACTATAAATTCTTAATTTACCATAAACGTTAGGATTATAATTTATTAGGTATTTTTAAAACAACAATATTCAAATTATTATAAATTTTTAATTTAATTGTAATATTTATACAATAAAATAATTTACTAGGATATAAATTCTTAATTTACTATAAATTCTTAATTTACCATCATATAAATTCTTAATTTATTATAAATTCTTAATTTACTATAAATTCTTAATTTACTAGGATATAAATTCTTAATTTATTATAAATTCTTAATTTACTATAAATTCTTAATTTACTAGGATATAAATTCTTAATTTACTATAAATTCTTAATTTACTATAAATTCTTAATTTACTAGGATATAAATTCTTAATTTATTATAAATTCTTAATTTACTATAAATTCTTAATTTACTAGGATATAAATTCTTAATTTACTATAAATTCTTAATTTACTAGGATATAAATTCTTAATTTACTATAAATTCTTAATTTACCATCATATAAATTCTTAATTTACCATTATATAAATTCTTAATTTACCATAAACGTTAGGATTATAATTTATTAGGTATTTTTAAAACAACAATATTCAAATTACTATAAATTTTTAATTTAAATGTAATATTTATACAATAAAATAATTTACCATCATATAAATTCTTAATTTACTATAAATTCTTAATTTACCAGGATATAAATTCTTAATTTACTATAAATTCTTAATTTACCATCATATAAATTCTTAATTTATTATAAATTCTTAATTTACTAGGATATAAATTCTTAATTTATTATAAATTCTTAATTTACCATAAACGTTAGGATTATAATTTATTAGGTATTTTTAAAACAACAATATTCAAATTACTATAAATTTTTAATTTAAATGTAATATTTATACAATAAAATAATTTACTAGGATATAAATTCTTAATTTATCATTATATAAATTCTTAAATTACTATAAATTCTTAATTTACTAGGATATAAATTCTTAATTTATTATAAATTCTTAATTTATTAGGATATAAATTCTTAATTTACTATAAATTCTTAATTTACTATAAATTCTTAATTTACCATCATATAAATTCTTAATTTACTATAAATTCTTAATTTACTATAAATTCTTAATTTACCATTATATAAATTCTTAAATTACTGTAAATTTTTAATTTACTATAAATTCTTAATTTACCAGGATATAAATTCTTAATTTACTATAAATTCTTAATTTACCATTATATAAATTCTTAATTTATTATAAATTCTTAATTTATCATCATATAAATTCTTAATTTACTATAAATTCTTAATTTACCATCATATAAATTCTTAATTTACTATAAATTCTTAATTTACCATAAACGTTAGGATTATAATTTATTAGGTATTTTTAAAACAACAATATTCAAATTACTATAAATTTTTAATTTAAATGTAATATTTATATAATAAAATAATTTACTAGGATATAAATTCTTAATTTACTATAAATTCTTAATTTACTAGGATATAAATTCTTAATTTACCATTATATAAATTCTTAATTTACTATAAATTCTTAATTTATTAGGATATAAATTCTTAATTTACTATAAATTCTTAATTTACTATAAATTCTTAATTTACCATAAACGTTAGGATTATAATTTATTAGGTATTTTTAAAACAACAATATTCAAATTACTATAAATTTTTAATTTAAATGTAATATTTATATAATAAAATAATTTACTAGGATATAAATTCTTAATTTACTATAAATTCTTAATTTACTAGGATATAAATTCTTAATTTACTATAAATTCTTAATTTACTATAAATTCTTAATTTACTAGGATATAAATTCTTAATTTACTATAAATTCTTAATTTACCATCATATAAATTCTTAATTTATTATAAATTCTTAATTTACTATAAACGTTAGGATTATAATTTATTAGGTATTTTTAAAACAATATTCAAATTACTATAAATTTTTAATTTAAATGTAATATTTATATAATAAAATAATTTACTAGGATATAAATTCTTAATTTACTATAAATTCTTAATTTACTAGGATATAAATTCTTAATTTACTATAAATTCTTAATTTACCATAAACGTTAGGATTATAATTTATTAGGTATTTTTAAAACAACAATATTCAAATTACTATAAATTTTTAATTTAAATGTAATATTTATATAATAAAATAATTTACTAGGATATAAATTCTTAATTTACTATAAATTCTTAATTTACTATAAATTCTTAATTTACTATAAATTCTTAATTTACTAGGATATAAATTCTTAATTTACTATAAATTCTTAATTTACCAGGATATAAATTCTTAATTTACTATAAACTCTTAATTTACTATCATATAAATTCTTAATTTACTATAAATTCTTAATTTACTATAAATTCTTAATTTACTATAAATTCTTAATTTACTATAAATTCTTAATTTACTATAAATTCTTAATTTACCATCATATAAATTCTTAATTTACTAGGATATAAATTCTTAATTTACTATAAATTCTTAATTTACCATCATATAAATTCTTAATTTACTATAAATTCTTAATTTACTATAAATTCTTAATTTATTATAAATTCTTAATTTACTATAAATTCTTAATTTACTATAAATTCTTAATTTATTATAAATTCTTAATTTACTATAAATTCTTAATTTACTATAAATTCTTAATTTACTATAAATTCTTAATTTACTATAAATTCTTAATTTACTAGGATATAAATTCTTAATTTACTATAAATTCTTAATTTACCATCATATAAATTCTTAATTTATTATAAATTCTTAATTTACCATTATATAAATTCTTAATTTACTATAAATTCTTAATTTACTATAAATTCTTAATTTATTAGGATATAAATTCTTAATTTACTATAAATTCTTAATTTACCATCATATAAATTCTTAATTTACTATAAATTCTTAATTTACTAGGATATAAATTCTTAATTTACTATAAATTCTTAATTTACTATAAATTCTTAATTTACTATAAATTCTTAATTTACTATAAATTCTTAATTTACTATAAATTCTTAATTTACCATAAACGTTAGGATTATAATTTATTAGGTATTTTTAAAACAACAATATTCAAATTACTATAAATTTTTAATTTAAATGTAATATTTATACAATAAAATAATTTACTAGGATATAAATTCTTAATTTACTATAAATTCTTAATTTACTAGGATATAAATTCTTAATTTATTATAAATTCTTAATTTACTATAAATTCTTAATTTACTATAAATTCTTAATTTACCATTATATAAATTCTTAATTTACTATAAACTCTTAATTTACCATAAACGTTAGGATTATAATTTATTAGGTATTTTTAAAACAACAATATTCAAATTACTATAAATTTTTAATTTAAATGTAATATTTATATAATAAAATAATTTACTAGGATATAAATTCTTAATTTACTATAAATTCTTAATTTACCATTATATAAATTCTTAATTTACTATAAATTCTTAATTTACCATAAATGTTAGGATTATAATTTATTAGGTATTTTTAAAACAACAATATTTAAATTACTATAAATTTTTAATTTAAATGTAATATTTATATAATAAAATAATTTACTAGGATATAAATTCTTAATTTACTATAAATTCTTAATTTACCATCATATAAATTCTTAATTTACTATAAATTCTTAATTTACTAGGATATAAATTCTTAATTTACTATAAATTCTTAATTTACCATCATATAAATTCTTAATTTACTATAAATTCTTAATTTACTATAAATTCTTAATTTACTATAAATTCTTAATTTACTATAAATTTTTAATTTACTATCATATAAATTCTTAATTTACTATAAATTCTTAATTTACTAGGATATAAATTCTTAATTTACTATAAATTCTTAATTTACCATTATATAAATTCTTAATTTACTATAAATTCTTAATTTACTATAAATTCTTAATTTATTATAAATTCTTAATTTACTATAAATTCTTAATTTACTATAAATTCTTAATTTACTAGGATATAAATTCTTAATTTATTATAAATTCTTAATTTATCATCATATAAATTCTTAATTTACTATAAATTCTTAATTTACTATAAATTCTTAATTTACCATCATATAAATTCTTAATTTACTATAAATTCTTAATTTACTATAAATTCTTAATTTACCATAAACGTTAGGATTATAATTTATTAGGTATTTTTAAAACAACAATATTTAAATTACTATAAATTTTTAATTTAAATGTAATATTTATACAATAAAATAATTTACCATCATATAAATTTTTAATTTACTATAAATTCTTAATTTACTATCATATAAATTCTTAATTTACTATAAATTCTTAATTTACCATTATATAAATTCTTAATTTACTATAAATTCTTAATTTACTAGGATATAAATTCTTAATTTACTATAAATTCTTAATTTACCATTATATAAATTCTTAATTTACTATAAATTTTTAATTTATTATGATATAAATTTTTAATTTACTATAAATTCTTAATTTACCATTATATAAATTCTTAATTTACTATAAATTCTTAATTTACATCATATAAACTCTTAATTTACCATAAACTCTTAATTTATTAGGATATAAATTCTTAATTTACTATAAACTTTTAATTTATCATCATATAAATTCTTAATTTATTATAAATTCTTAATTTACTATAAATTCTTAATTTACTATAAATTCTTAATTTACTATAAATTCTTAATTTACTATAAACGTTAGGATTATAATTTATTAGGTATTTTTAAAACAACAATATTCAAATTACTATAAATTTTTAATTTAAATGTAATATTTATACAATAAAATAATTTACTAGGATATAAATTCTTAATTTATCATTATATAAATTCTTAATTTACTATAAATTCTTAATTTACTAGGATATAAATTCTTAATTTATTATAAATTCTTAATTTACCATCATATAAATTCTTAATTTACTATAAATTCTTAATTTACTATCATATAAATTCTTAATTTACTATAAATTCTTAATTTACCATTATATAAATTCTTAAATTACTATAAATTTTTAATTTACTATAAATTCTTAATTTACCATCATATAAATTCTTAATTTATTATAAATTCTTAATTTACTATAAATTCTTAATTTACTAGGATATAAATTCTTAATTTACTATAAATTCTTAATTTACTATAAATTCTTAATTTACTAGGATATAAATTCTTAATTTATTATAAATTCTTAATTTACTATAAATTCTTAATTTACTAGGATATAAATTCTTAATTTACCATCATATAAATTCTTAATTTACTATAAATTCTTAATTTACTAGGATATAAATTCTTAATTTACTATAAATTCTTAATTTACCATAAACGTTAGGATTATAATTTATTAGGTATTTTTAAAACAATATTCAAATTACTATAAATTTTTAATTTAAATGTAATATTTATATAATAAAATAATTTACTAGGATATAAATTCTTAATTTACTATAAATTCTTAATTTACCATCATATAAATTCTTAATTTACTATAAATTCTTAATTTACTAGGATATAAATTCTTAATTTACTATAAATTCTTAATTTACCATCATATAAATTCTTAATTTACTATAAATTCTTAATTTACTAGGATATAAATTCTTAATTTACTATAAATTCTTAATTTACTATAAATTCTTAATTTACTAGGATATAAATTCTTAATTTACTATAAACTCTTAATTTATTAGGATATAAATTCTTAATTTACTATAAATTCTTAATTTACTAGGATATAAATTCTTAATTTACTATAAATTCTTAATTTATTATAAATTCTTAATTTACTAGGATATAAATTCTTAATTTACTATAAATTCTTAATTTACTATAAATTCTTAATTTACCATCATATAAATTCTTAATTTACCATCATATAAATTCTTAATTTACTATAAATTCTTAATTTACTAGAATATAAATTCTTAATTTACTATAAATTCTTAATTTACCATCATATAAATTCTTAATTTATTATAAATTCTTAATTTACTATAAATTCTTAATTTACTATAAATTCTTAATTTACTATAAATTCTTAATTTACTATAAATTCTTAATTTACTATAAACGTTAGGATTATAATTTATTAGGTATTTTTAAAACAACAATATTCAAATTACTATAAATTTTTAATTTAAATGTAATATTTATATAATAAAATAATTTACTAGGATATAAATTCTTAATTTACTATAAATTCTTAATTTACTAGGATATAAATTCTTAATTTACTATAAATTCTTAATTTACTATAAATTCTTAATTTACCATAAACGTTAGGATTATAATTTATTAGGTATTTTTAAAACAACAATATTTAAATTACTATAAATTTTTAATTTAAATGTAATATTTATATAATAAAATAATTTACTAGGATATAAATTCTTAATTTACTATAAATTCTTAATTTACTATAAATTCTTAATTTACTAGGATATAAATTCTTAATTTATTATAAATTCTTAATTTACTATAAATTCTTAATTTATCATAAACGTTAGGATTATAATTTATTAGGTATTTTTAAAACAACAATATTCAAATTATTATAAATTTTTAATTTAATTGTAATATTTATACAATAAAATAATTTACTAGGATATAAATTCTTAATTTACTATAAATTCTTAATTTACTAGGATATAAATTCTTAATTTACTATAAATTCTTAATTTACCATCATATAAATTCTTAATTTACTATAAATTCTTAATTTACTATAAATTCTTAATTTATTAGGATATAAATTCTTAATTTACTATAAATTCTTAATTTACTATAAATTCTTAATTTACCATAAACGTTAGGATTATAATTTATTAGGTATTTTTAAAACAACAATATTCAAATTACTATAAATTTTTAATTTAAATGTAATATTTATATAATAAAATAATTTACTAGGATATAAATTCTTAATTTACCATAAATTCTTAATTTACCATCATATAAATTCTTAATTTATTATAAATTCTTAATTTACTAGGATATAAATTCTTAATTTACTATAAATTCTTAATTTACCATCATATAAATTCTTAATTTACTATAAATTCTTAATTTACTATAAATTCTTAATTTACTATAAATTCTTAATTTACTATAAATTCTTAATTTACTATAAATTCTTAATTTACCATCATATAAATTCTTAATTTACCATAAACGTTAGGATTATAATTTATTAGGTATTTTTAAAACAACAATATTCAAATTACTATAAATTCTTAATTTACTATAAATTCTTAATTTACCATTATATAAATTCTTAATTTACTATAAATTCTTAATTTACTAGGATATAAATTCTTAATTTACTATAAATTCTTAATTTACCATTATATAAATTCTTAATTTACTATAAATTTTTAATTTACTATAAATTCTTAATTTACCATCATATAAATTCTTAATTTACTATAAATTCTTAATTTACATCATATAAACTCTTAATTTACCATAAACTCTTAATTTATTAGGATATAAATTCTTAATTTACTATAAACTCTTAATTTATCATCATATAAATTCTTAATTTACTATAAATTCTTAATTTACTAGGATATAAATTCTTAATTTACTATAAATTCTTAATTTACCATCATATAAATTCTTAATTTACTAGGATATAAATTCTTAATTTACTATAAATTCTTAATTTACTATAAATTCTTAATTTACTATAAATTCTTAATTTACTATAAATTCTTAATTTACCATAAACGTTAGGATTATAATTTATTAGGTATTTTTAAAACAACAATATTCAAATTACTATAAATTTTTAATTTAAATGTAATATTTATACAATAAAATAATTTACTAGGATATAAATTCTTAATTTATCATTATATAAATTCTTAATTTACTATAAATTCTTAATTTACTAGGATATAAATTCTTAATTTACTATAAATTCTTAATTTACCATCATATAAATTCTTAATTTACTAGGATATAAATTCTTAATTTACTATCATATAAATTCTTAATTTACTATAAATTCTTAATTTACCATTATATAAATTCTTAATTTACTATAAATTCTTAATTTACTAGGATATAAATTCTTAATTTACTATAAATTCTTAATTTACCAGGATATAAATTCTTAATTTACTATAAACTCTTAATTTACTATCATATAAATTCTTAATTTATTATAAATTCTTAATTTACTATAAATTCTTAATTTATCATAAACGTTAGGATTATAATTTATTAGGTATTTTTAAAACAACAATATTCAAATTACTATAAATTTTTAATTTAAATGTAATATTTATATAATAAAATAATTTACCATCATATAAATTCTTAATTTACTATAAATTCTTAATTTACTATAAATTCTTAATTTACTAGGATATAAATTCTTAATTTACTATAAATTCTTAATTTACCATAAACGTTAGGATTATAATTTATTAGGTATTTTTAAAACAACAATATTCAAATTACTATAAATTTTTAATTTAAATGTAATATTTATATAATAAAATAATTTACTAGGATATAAATTCTTAATTTACTATAAATTCTTAATTTACTAGGATATAAATTCTTAATTTACTATAAATTCTTAATTTACCATCATATAAATTCTTAATTTACTATAAATTCTTAATTTACTAGGATATAAATTCTTAATTTACTATAAATTCTTAATTTACTATAAATTCTTAATTTACTAGGATATAAATTCTTAATTTACTATAAACTCTTAATTTACTAGGATATAAATTCTTAATTTACTAGGATATAAATTCTTAATTTACTATAAATTCTTAATTTATTATAAATTCTTAATTTACTAGGATATAAATTCTTAATTTACTATAAATTCTTAATTTACTATAAATTCTTAATTTACTAGGATATAAATTCTTAATTTACTATAAATTCTTAATTTACTAGGATATAAATTCTTAATTTACTATAAATTCTTAATTTACCATCATATAAATTCTTAATTTATTATAAATTCTTAATTTACTATAAATTCTTAATTTACTATAAATTCTTAATTTACTATAAATTCTTAATTTATTATAAATTCTTAATTTACTATAAACGTTAGGATTATAATTTATTAGGTATTTTTAAAACAACAATATTCAAATTACTATAAATTTTTAATTTAAATGTAATATTTATATAATAAAATAATTTACCATTATATAAATTCTTAATTTACTATAAATTCTTAATTTACTAGGATATAAATTCTTAATTTACTATAAATTCTTAATTTACTATAAATTCTTAATTTACCAGGATATAAATTCTTAATTTACTATAAATTCTTAATTTACCAGGATATAAATTCTTAATTTACTATAAATTCTTAATTTACCATAAACGTTAGGATTATAATTTATTAGGTATTTTTAAAACAACAATATTCAAATTACTATAAATTTTTAATTTAAATGTAATATTTATATAATAAAATAATTTACTAGGATATAAATTCTTAATTTACTATAAATTCTTAATTTATTAGGATATAAATTCTTAATTTACCATAAATTCTTAATTTACTATCATATAAATTCTTAATTTACCATAAATTCTTAATTTATCATCATATAAATTCTTAATTTACTATAAATTCTTAATTTACTATAAATTCTTAATTTACTAGGATATAAATTCTTAATTTATTATAAATTCTTAATTTACTATAAATTTTTAATTTACTATAAATTCTTAATTTACCATCATATAAATTCTTAATTTACTATAAATTCTTAATTTACTATAAACGTTAGGATTATAATTTATTAGGTATTTTTAAAACAACAATATTCAAATTACTATAAATTTTTAATTTAAATGTAATATTTATATAATAAAATAATTTACTAGGATATAAATTCTTAATTTACTATAAATTCTTAATTTACTAGGATATAAATTCTTAATTTACTATAAATTCTTAATTTACTATAAATTCTTAATTTACCATAAACGTTAGGATTATAATTTATTAGGTATTTTTAAAACAACAATATTTAAATTACTATAAATTTTTAATTTAAATGTAATATTTATATAATAAAATAATTTACTAGGATATAAATTCTTAATTTACTATAAATTCTTAATTTACTATAAATTCTTAATTTACTAGGATATAAATTCTTAATTTACCATAAATTCTTAATTTATTATAAATTCTTAATTTACCATAAACGTTAGGATTATAATTTATTAGGTATTTTTAAAACAACAATATTCAAATTATTATAAATTTTTAATTTAATTGTAATATTTATACAATAAAATAATTTACTAGGATATAAATTCTTAATTTATTATAAATTCTTAATTTACTATAAATTCTTAATTTACTATAAATTCTTAATTTACTATAAATTCTTAATTTACCATCATATAAATTCTTAATTTACTATAAATTCTTAATTTACTAGGATATAAATTCTTAATTTACTATAAATTCTTAATTTACCATAAACGTTAGGATTATAATTTATTAGGTATTTTTAAAACAACAATATTCAAATTACTATAAATTTTTAATTTAAATGTAATATTTATATAATAAAATAATTTACTAGGATATAAATTCTTAATTTACTATAAATTCTTAATTTACTAGGATATAAATTCTTAATTTACTATAAATTCTTAATTTACCATAAACGTTAGGATTATAATTTATTAGGTATTTTTAAAACAACAATATTCAAATTACTATAAATTTTTAATTTAAATGTAATATTTATATAATAAAATAATTTACTAGGATATAAATTCTTAATTTACTATAAATTCTTAATTTACTATAAATTCTTAATTTACTAGGATATAAATTCTTAATTTATTATAAATTCTTAATTTACTATAAATTCTTAATTTATCATAAACGTTAGGATTATAATTTATTAGGTATTTTTAAAACAACAATATTCAAATTATTATAAATTTTTAATTTAATTGTAATATTTATACAATAAAATAATTTACTAGGATATAAATTCTTAATTTACTATAAATTCTTAATTTACTAGGATATAAATTCTTAATTTACTATAAATTCTTAATTTACCATCATATAAATTCTTAATTTACTAGGATATAAATTCTTAATTTACTATAAATTCTTAATTTACTATAAATTCTTAATTTACTATAAATTCTTAATTTACCATAAACGTTAGGATTATAATTTATTAGGTATTTTTAAAACAACAATATTCAAATTACTATAAATTTTTAATTTAAATGTAATATTTATACAATAAAATAATTTACTAGGATATAAATTCTTAATTTACTATAAATTCTTAATTTACCATCATACAAATTCTTAATTTACTATAAATTTTTAATTTACTAGGATATAAATTCTTAATTTACTATAAATTCTTAATTTACCATCATATAAATTCTTAATTTACTATAAATTTTTAATTTACTAGGATATAAATTCTTAATTTACTATAAATTCTTAATTTACTATAAATTCTTAATTTACTAGGATATAAATTCTTAATTTACTATAAATTCTTAATTTACCATCATATAAATTCTTAATTTACTATAAATTCTTAATTTACTATAAATTCTTAATTTACTAGGATATAAATTCTTAATTTACTATAAATTCTTAATTTACCATCATATAAATTCTTAATTTACTATAAATTCTTAATTTACTATAAATTCTTAATTTACCATAAACGTTAGGATTATAATTTATTAGGTATTTTTAAAACAACAATATTCAAATTACTATAAATTTTTAATTTAAATGTAATATTTATATAATAAAATAATTTACTATAAATTCTTAATTTACTATAAATTCTTAATTTACTATAAATTCTTAATTTACCATTATATAAATTCTTAATTTATTATAAATTCTTAATTTACCATAAACGTTAGGATTATAATTTATTAGTTATTTTTAAAACAACAATATTCAAATTACTATAAATTTTTAATTTAAATGTAATATTTATACAATAAAATAATTTACTAGGATATAAATTCTTAATTTACTATAAATTCTTAATTTACCATAAACGTTAGGATTATAATTTATTAGGTATTTTTAAAACAACAATATTCAAATTACTATAAATTTTTAATTTAAATGTAATATTTATACAATAAAATAATTTATTAGGATATAAATTCTTAATTTACTAGGATATAAATTCTTAATTTACTATAAATTCTTAATTTACTATAAATTCTTAATTTACCATCATATAAATTCTTAATTTACTATAAATTCTTAATTTACTATAAATTCTTAATTTACCATCATATAAATTCTTAATTTACTATAAATTCTTAATTTACTATAAATTCTTAATTTACTAGGATACAAATTCTTAATTTATTATAAATTCTTAATTTACTATAAATTCTTAATTTACTATAAATTCTTAATTTACTATAAACTCTTAATTTACCAGGATATAAATTCTTAATTTACTATAAACTCTTAATTTACTATAAACGTTAGGATTATAATTTATTAGGTATTTTTAAAACAACAATATTCAAATTACTATAAATTTTTAATTTAAATGTAATATTTATATAATAAAATAATTTACTAGGATATAAATTCTTAATTTACTATAAATTCTTAATTTACTAGGATATAAATTCTTAATTTACTATAAATTCTTAATTTACTATAAATTCTTAATTTACCATAAACGTTAGGATTATAATTTATTAGGTATTTTTAAAACAACAATATTCAAATTACTATAAATTTTTAATTTAAATGTAATATTTATACAATAAAATAATTTACTAGGATATAAATTCTTAATTTACTATAAATTCTTAATTTACTATAAATTCTTAATTTACTATAAATTCTTAATTTACTATAAATTTTTAATTTACTATAAATTCTTAATTTATCATAAACGTTAGGATTATAATTTATTAGGTATTTTTAAAACAACAATATTCAAATTATTATAAATTTTTAATTTAATTGTAATATTTATACAATAAAATAATTTACTAGGATATAAATTCTTAATTTACTATAAATTCTTAATTTACTAGGATATAAATTCTTAATTTACTATAAATTCTTAATTTACCATCATATAAATTCTTAATTTACTATAAATTCTTAATTTACTATAAATTCTTAATTTATTAGGATATAAATTCTTAATTTACTATAAATTCTTAATTTACTATAAATTCTTAATTTACCATAAACGTTAGGATTATAATTTATTAGGTATTTTTAAAACAACAATATTCAAATTACTATAAATTTTTAATTTAAATGTAATATTTATATAATAAAATAATTTACTAGGATATAAATTCTTAATTTACCATAAATTCTTAATTTACCATCATATAAATTCTTAATTTATTATAAATTCTTAATTTACCATAAACGTTAGGATTATAATTTATTAGGTATTTTTAAAACAACAATATTCAAATTACTATAAATTTTTAATTTAATTGTAATATTTATACAATAAAATAATTTACTAGGATATAAATTCTTAATTTACTATAAATTCTTAATTTACTATAAATTCTTAATTTACCATCATATAAATTCTTAATTTACTATAAATTCTTAATTTACTAGGATATAAATTCTTAATTTACTATAAATTCTTAATTTACTATAAATTCTTAATTTACTATAAATTCTTAATTTACTATAAATTCTTAATTTACTATAAATTCTTAATTTACTATAAATTCTTAATTTACCATAAACGTTAGGATTATAATTTATTAGGTATTTTTAAAACAACAATATTCAAATTACTATAAATTTTTAATTTAAATGTAATATTTATACAATAAAATAATTTACCATCATATAAATTTTTAATTTACTATAAATTCTTAATTTACCAGGATATAAATTCTTAATTTACTATAAATTCTTAATTTACCATTATATAAATTCTTAATTTATTATAAATTCTTAATTTATCATCATATAAATTCTTAATTTACTATAAATTCTTAATTTACCATCATATAAATTCTTAATTTATTATAAATTCTTAATTTACCATAAACGTTAGGATTATAATTTATTAGGTATTTTTAAAACAACAATATTCAAATTACTATAAATTTTTAATTTAAATGTAATATTTATATAAATTCTTAATTTACTAGGATATAAATTCTTAATTTACTATAAATTCTTAATTTACTAGGATATAAATTCTTAATTTATTATAAATTCTTAATTTATTAGGATATAAATTCTTAATTTACTATAAATTCTTAATTTATTAGGATATAAATTCTTAATTTATTATAAATTCTTAATTTACTATAAATTCTTAATTTACTAGGATATAAATTCTTAATTTATTATAAATTCTTAATTTACTATAAATTCTTAATTTACTAGGATATAAATTCTTAATTTACCATCATATAAATTCTTAATTTACTATAAACTCTTAATTTACTATCATATAAATTCTTAATTTACCATAAATTCTTAATTTACTATAAATTCTTAATTTACCATAAACGTTAGGATTATAATTTATTAGGTATTTTTAAAACAACAATATTCAAATTACTATAAATTTTTAATTTAAATGTAATATTTATATAATAAAATAATTTACCATTATATAAATTCTTAATTTATTATAAATTCTTAATTTATTAGGATATAAATTCTTAATTTACTATAAATTCTTAATTTACTATAAATTCTTAATTTACCATAAACGTTAGGATTATAATTTATTAGGTATTTTTAAAACAACAATATTCAAATTACTATAAATTTTTAATTTAAATGTAATATTTATACAATAAAATAATTTATTAGGATATAAATTCTTAATTTACTATAAATTCTTAATTTACTAGGATATAAATTCTTAATTTACTATAAATTCTTAATTTACTAGGATATAAATTCTTAATTTACTATAAATTCTTAATTTACTATAAATTCTTAATTTACCATAAACGTTAGGATTATAATTTATTAGGTATTTTTAAAACAACAATATTCAAATTACTATAAATTTTTAATTTAAATGTAATATTTATACAATAAAATAATTTACTAGGATATAAATTCTTAATTTACTATAAATTCTTAATTTACCATCATATAAATTCTTAATTTACTATAAATTCTTAATTTACTATAAATTCTTAATTTATTAGGATATAAATTCTTAATTTACTATAAATTCTTAATTTACTATAAATTCTTAATTTACCATAAACGTTAGGATTATAATTTATTAGGTATTTTTAAAACAACAATATTCAAATTACTATAAATTTTTAATTTAAATGTAATATTTATATAATAAAATAATTTACTAGGATATAAATTCTTAATTTACTATAAATTCTTAATTTACTAGGATATAAATTCTTAATTTACTATAAATTCTTAATTTACCATCATATAAATTCTTAATTTACTATAAATTCTTAATTTACCATAAACGTTAAGATTATAATTTATTAGGTATTTTTAAAACAACAATATTCAAATTACTATAAATTTTTAATTTAAATGTAATATTTATACAATAAAATAATTTACTAGGATATAAATTCTTAATTTACTATAAATTCTTAATTTACTAGGATATAAATTCTTAATTTATTATAAATTCTTAATTTATCATCATATAAATTCTTAATTTACTATAAATTCTTAATTTACTATAAATTCTTAATTTACCATTATATAAATTCTTAATTTACTATAAATTCTTAATTTACTAGGATATAAATTCTTAATTTACTATAAATTCTTAATTTACTATAAATTCTTAATTTACCATAAACGTTAGGATTATAATTTATTAGGTATTTTTAAAACAACAATATTCAAATTACTATAAATTTTTAATTTAAATGTAATATTTATATAATAAAATAATTTACTAGGATATAAATTCTTAATTTACTATAAATTCTTAATTTACTAGGATATAAATTCTTAATTTACTATAAATTCTTAATTTACCATAAACGTTAGGATTATAATTTATTAGGTATTTTTAAAACAACAATATTCAAATTACTATAAATTTTTAATTTAAATGTAATATTTATATAATAAAATAATTTACTATTATATAAATTCTTAATTTACTATAAATTCTTAATTTACTAGGATATAAATTCTTAATTTACTATAAATTCTTAATTTACCATAAACGTTAGGATTATAATTTATTAGGTATTTTTAAAACAACAATATTCAAATTACTATAAATTTTTAATTTAAATGTAATATTTATATAATAAAATAATTTACTAGGATATAAATTCTTAATTTACTATAAATTCTTAATTTACCATCATATAAATTCTTAATTTATTATAAATTCTTAATTTACCATAAACGTTAGGATTATAATTTATTAGGTATTTTTAAAACAACAATATTCAAATTACTATAAATTTTTAATTTAATTGTAATATTTATACAATAAAATAATTTACTAGGATATAAATTCTTAATTTACTATAAATTCTTAATTTACCATAAACGTTAGGATTATAATTTATTAGGTATTTTTAAAACAACAATATTCAAATTATTATAAATTTTTAATTTAAATGTAATATTTATACAATAAAATAATTTACCATCATATAAATTCTTAATTTACTATAAATTCTTAATTTACTATCATATAAATTCTTAATTTACTATAAATTCTTAATTTACTATAAATTCTTAATTTACCATCATATAAATTTTTAATTTATTATAAATTTTATATTTAAATTTAATTTATTATAAATTATTAATATAAAATTTTAAATTTATATTAATTATGTTGAATTCAATTTAATATGAAAATGTATTTAATTCAATTATTATTATAGTAATTTAAGATAATTATTAATTTTCTTTAAATTATTAAAGAAATTTTCATGTTTTTGGGTGCTAAGGAGGTTTTTTGGCCGTTTTTCGGGGTTTTTTGGCCGTTTTTCGGGGTTTTTGGGCCGTTTTCGGAGATTTTTGGACAGGTTGGCATTTTTTTTTATTTTTTCATTAAACATTTATTGGTTAAATATTTATATATTAATAAATAATTTTACGATATATCATTTGTTAATTATATTTAATTATATTGTAGTGAGATTTATAAATTTATTCTACTTCTTAATAAGAAGTAGGATCAATAATTATTCTATAAATATATAAATTGATTTATTAAACCTTCATTATTTATCTAAATGGATCCATTTATATATATCTATGAGGACAGGTCATATGTCTAAATTTATAGTTGATCTATCAAGAATACATTTTAATAAACTCAATAATTCTGTGATTATTATTTTATAAATTTATAATATATATATTTATATATATATATAAATATATTATATATATATATTTAATTATAGTTAATTAATAAAATATTTAAATTAATATAGATATTATTATATATATAAATAAATCAATAAAATCTAAATAAATATATTGTTATTATATAAATATATATATATATATAATATATATGTATAATTATTAAATTATAAATAATAATAAATTAATAAATAAATTTAATGATTAATATAATAATAATTTATTAATAATTAAATAATTAATAGATCATATTTAATATTAAATATATATATATATATAAATATTTAATATATATATATATATATAAAGTTAGGGGTAAAAAATTAGTCAAATTAGAATTTGTATGAAAATATATTTATATAGGTATTTATTATTATACAAATATTATGTATGAATTAGAATTTGTATGAAAATATATTTATATAGGTATTTATTATTATACAAATATTATATATGAATTAGAATTTGTATGAAAATATATTTATATAGGTATTTATTATTATACAAATATTATATATGAATTAGAATTTGTATGAAAATATATTTATATAGGTATTTATTATCATACAAATATTATATATGAATTAGAATTTGTATGAAAATATATTTATATAGGTATTATTATACAAATATTATATATGAATTAGAATTTGTATGAAAATATATTTATATAGGTATTATTATACAAATATTATATATAAATTAGAATTTGTATGAAAATATATTTATTAGGTATTATTTTATATAAATATTATATTTAAATTAAGATTAAAATGAAAATGTATTTAATTCAATTATTATTATAGTAATTTAAGATAATTATTAATTTTCTTTAAATTATTAAAGAAATTTTCATGTTTTTGGGTGCTAAGGAGGTTTTTTGGCCGTTTTTCGGGGTTTTTTGGCCGTTTTTCGGGGTTTTTGGGCCGTTTTCGGAGATTTTTGGACAGGTTGGCATTTTTTTTTATTTTTTCATTAAACATTTATTGGTTAAATATTTATATATTAATAAATAATTTTACGATATATCATTTGTTAATTATATTTAATTATATTGTAGTGAGATTTATAAATTTATTCTACTTCTTAATAAGAAGTAGGATCAATAATTATTCTATAAATATATAAATTGATTTATTAAACCTTCATTATTTATCTAAATGGATCCATTTATATATATCTATGAGGACAGGTCATATGTCTAAATTTATAGTTGATCTATCAAGAATACATTTTAATAAACTCAATAATTCTGTGATTATTATTTTATAAATTTATAATATATATATTTATATATATATATAAATATATTATATATATATATTTAATTATAGTTAATTAATAAAATATTTAAATTAATATAGATATTATTATATATATAAATAAATCAATAAAATCTAAATAAATATATTGTTATTATATAAATATATATATATATATAATATATATGTATAATTATTAAATTATAAATAATAATAAATTAATAAATAAATTTAATGATTAATATAATAATAATTTATTAATAATTAAATAATTAATAGATCATATTTAATATTAAATATATATATATATATAAATATTTAATATATATATATATATATAAAGTTAGGGGTAAAAAATTAGTCAAATTAGAATTTGTATGAAAATATATTTATATAGGTATTTATTATTATACAAATATTATGTATGAATTAGAATTTGTATGAAAATATATTTATATGGGTATTTATTATTATACAAATATTATATATGAATTAGAATTTGTATGAAAATATATTTATATAGGTATTTATTATTATACAAATATTATATATGAATTAGAATTTGTATGAAAATATATTTATATAGGTATTTATTATCATACAAATATTATATATGAATTAGAATTTGTATGAAAATATATTTATATAGGTATTATTATACAAATATTATATATGAATTAGAATTTGTATGAAAATATATTTATATAGGTATTATTATACAAATATTATATATAAATTAGAATTTGTATGAAAATATATTTATTAGGTATTATTTTATATAAATATTATATTTAAATTAAGATTAAAATGAAAATGTATTTAATTCAATTATTATTATAGTAATTTAAGATAATTATTAATTTTCTTTAAATTATTAAAGAAATTTTCATGTTTTTGGGTGCTAAGGAGGTTTTTTGGCCGTTTTTCGGGGTTTTTTGGCCGTTTTTCGGGGTTTTTGGGCCGTTTTCGGAGATTTTTGGACAGGTTGGCATTTTTTTTTATTTTTTCATTAAACATTTATTGGTTAAATATTTATATATTAATAAATAATTTTACGATATATCATTTGTTAATTATATTTAATTATATTGTAGTGAGATTTATAAATTTATTCTACTTCTTAATAAGAAGTAGGATCAATAATTATTCTATAAATATATAAATTGATTTATTAAACCTTCATTATTTATCTAAATGGATCCATTTATATATATCTATGAGGACAGGTCATATGTCTAAATTTATAGTTGATCTATCAAGAATACATTTTAATAAACTCAATAATTCTGTGATTATTATTTTATAAATTTATAATATATATATTTATATATATATATAAATATATTATATATATATATTTAATTATAGTTAATTAATAAAATATTTAAATTAATATAGATATTATTATATATATAAATAAATCAATAAAATCTAAATAAATATATTGTTATTATATAAATATATATATATATATAATATATATGTATAATTATTAAATTATAAATAATAATAAATTAATAAATAAATTTAATGATTAATATAATAATAATTTATTAATAATTAAATAATTAATAGATCATATTTAATATTAAATATATATATATATATAAATATTTAATATATATATATATATATAAAGTTAGGGGTAAAAATTAGTCAAATTAGAATTTGTATGAAAATATATTTATATAGGTATTTATTATTATACAAATATTATGTATGAATTAGAATTTGTATGAAAATATATTTATATGGGTATTTATTATTATACAAATATTATATATGAATTAGAATTTGTATGAAAATATATTTATATAGGTATTTATTATTATACAAATATTATATATGAATTAGAATTTGTATGAAAATATATTTATATAGGTATTTATTATCATACAAATATTATATATGAATTAGAATTTGTATGAAAATATATTTATATAGGTATTATTATACAAATATTATATATGAATTAGAATTTGTATGAAAATATATTTATATAGGTATTATTATACAAATATTATATATAAATTAGAATTTGTATGAAAATATATTTATTAGGTATTATTTTATATAAATATTATATTTAAATTAAGATTAAAATGAAAATGTATTTAATTCAATTATTATTATAGTAATTTAAGATAATTATTAATTTTCTTTAAATTATTAAAGAAATTTTCATGTTTTTGGGTGCTAAGGAGGTTTTTTGGCCGTTTTTCGGGGTTTTTTGGCCGTTTTTCGGGGTTTTTGGGCCGTTTTCGGAGATTTTTGGACAGGTTGGCATTTTTTTTTATTTTTTCATTAAACATTTATTGGTTAAATATTTATATATTAATAAATAATTTTACGATATATCATTTGTTAATTATATTTAATTATATTGTAGTGAGATTTATAAATTTATTCTACTTCTTAATAAGAAGTAGGATCAATAATTATTCTATAAATATATAAATTGATTTATTAAACCTTCATTATTTATCTAAATGGATCCATTTATATATATCTATGAGGACAGGTCATATGTCTAAATTTATAGTTGATCTATCAAGAATACATTTTAATAAACTCAATAATTCTGTGATTATTATTTTATAAATTTATAATATATATATTTATATATATATATAAATATATTATATATATATATTTAATTATAGTTAATTAATAAAATATTTAAATTAATATAGATATTATTATATATATAAATAAATCAATAAAATCTAAATAAATATATTGTTATTATATAAATATATATATATATATAATATATATGTATAATTATTAAATTATAAATAATAATAAATTAATAAATAAATTTAATGATTAATATAATAATAATTTATTAATAATTAAATAATTAATAGATCATATTTAATATTAAATATATATATATATATAAATATTTAATATATATATATATATATAAAGTTAGGGGTAAAAAATTAGTCAAATTAGAATTTGTATGAAAATATATTTATATAGGTATTTATTATTATATAAATATTATGTATGAATTAGAATTTGTATGAAAATATATTTATATAGGTATTTATTATTATACAAATATTATATATGAATTAGAATTTGTATGAAAATATATTTATATAGGTATTTATTATCATATAAATATTATATATGAATTAGAATTTGTATGAAAATATATTTATATAGGTATTTATTGTTATACAAATATTATATATAAATTAGAATTTGTATGAAAATATATTTATATAGGTATTTATTATCATACAAATATTATATATGAATTAGAATTTGTATGTAAATAAAAATTTTTTTAAAATTTTATTATAGGAAATAAAGTTTTAATTGAATTTTTATTGTGAATAAAATTTATTATAGATTATGATTTAATGCTAATATTAATAAATTTAATTAAAGGTTATTTTATAGTAATAATTTTATTATTTTAATTAAATATACTAATAAATAAAAATTTTTTAAAAATTTTATTATAGGAGATAAAGTTTTAATTGAATTTTTATTGAAAATAAAATTTATTATAGATTATGATTTAATGTTAATATTAATAAATTTAGTTAAAGGTTATTTTATAGTAATAATTTTGTTGTTTTAATTAAATGTATTAATAAATAAAAATTTTTTAAAAATTTTATTATAAGAGATAAAGTTTTAATTGAATTTTTATTGTAAATAAATTTTATTATAGATTATTGTTTAATGTTAATATCGATAAATTTAATTAAGGGTTATTTTATAGTAATAATTTTATTGTTTTAATTAAATGTACTAATAAATAAAAATTTTTTAAAAATTTTATTATAGGAAGTAAAGTTTTAATTGAATTTTTATTGTAAATAAATTTTATTATAGATTATTGTTTAATGTTAATATCGATAAATTTAATTAAGGGTTATTTTATAGTAATAATTTTATTGTTTTAATTAAATGTACTAGTAAATAAAAATTTTTTAAAAATTTTATTATAGGAAGTAAAGTTTTAATTGAATTTTTATTGTAAATAAATTTTATTATAGATTATTGTTTAATGTTAATATCGATAAATTTAATTAAGGGTTATTTTATAGTAATAATTTTATTGTTTTAATTAAATGTACTAATAAATAAAAATTTTAAAAATTTTATTATAGGAGATAAAGTTTTAATTGAATTTTTATTGTAAATAAATTTTATTATAGATTATGATTTAATGTTAATATTTATAAATTTAATTAAAGGTTATTTTATAATAATAATTTTATTGTTTTAATTAAATGTACTAGTAAATAAAAATTTTTTAAAAATTTTATTATAGGAAGTAAAGTTTTAATTGAATTTTTATTGTAAATAAATTTTATTATAGATTATTGTTTAATGTTAATATTGATAAATTTAATTAAGGGTTATTTTATAGTAATAATTTTATTGTTTTAATTAAATGTACTAGTAAATAAAAATTTTTTAAAAATTTTATTATAGGAGATAAAGTTTTAATTGAATTTTTATTGTAAATAAGTTTTATTATAGATTATTGTTTAATATTAATATCGATAAATTTAATTAAGGGTTATTTTATAGTAATAATTTTATTGTTTTAATTAAATGTACTAATAAATAAAAATTTTTTAAAAATTTTATTAAGTTTTAATTGAATTTTTATTGAAAATAAATTTTATTATGAATTATTGTTTAATGATAATATAAATAAATTTAATTAAAGGTTATTTCATATAAATAATTTTATTGTTTTAATTAAATGTACTAGTAAATAAAATTTTTTTAAAATTTTATTATAGGAAGTAAAGTTTTAATTGAATTTTTATTGTAAATAAATTTTATTATAGATTATTGTTTAATGTTAATATTTATAAATTTAATTAAAGGTTATTTTATAGTAATAATTTTATTGTTTTAATTAAATGTACTAGTAAATAAAATTTTTTTAAAATTTTATTATAGGAGATAAAGTTTTAATTGAATTTTTATTGAAAATAAATTTTATTATGAATTATTGTTTAATGATAATATAAATAAATTTAATTAAAGGTTATTTCATATAAATAATTTTATTGTTTTAATTAAATATACTAGTAAATAAAATTTTTTTAAAATTTTATTATAAGAAGTAAAGTTTTAATTGAATTTTTATTGTAAATAAATTTTATTATAGATTATTGTTTAATGTTAATATTTATAAATTTAATTAAAGGTTATTTTATAGTAATAATTTTATTGTTTTAATTAAATATACTAGTAAATAAAATTTTTTTAAAATTTTATTATAGGAAGTAAAGTTTTAATTGAATTTTTATTGTAAATAAATTTTATTATAGATTATTGTTTAATGTTAATATTTATAAATTTAATTAAAGGTTATTTTATAGTAATAATTTTATTGTTTTAATTAAATGTACTAGTAAATAAAATTTTTTTAAAATTTTATTATAGGAGATAAAGTTTTAATTGAATTTTTATTGAAAATAAATTTTATTATGAATTATTGTTTAATGATAATATAAATAAATTTAATTAAAGGTTATTTCATATAAATAATTTTATTGTTTTAATTAAATATACTAGTAAATAAAATTTTTTTAAAATTTTATTATAAGAAGTAAAGTTTTAATTGAATTTTTATTGTAAATAAATTTTATTATAGATTATTGTTTAATGTTAATATTTATAAATTTAATTAAAGGTTATTTTATAGTAATAATTTTATTGTTTTAATTAAATGTACTAGTAAATAAAATTTTTTTAAAATTTTATTATAGGAGATAAAGTTTTAATTGAATTTTTATTGAAAATAAGTTTTATTATAGATTATTGTTTAATATTAATATTGATAAATTTAATTAAAGGTTATTTTATAGTAATAATTTTATTGTTTTAATTAAATGTACTAGTAAATAAAATTTTTTTAAAATTTTATTATAGGAAATAAAGTTTTAATTAAATTTTTATTGAAAATAAATTTTATTATAGATTATTGTTTAATGTTAATATTGATAAATTTAATTAAAGGTTATTTTATAGTAATAATTTTGTTGTTTTAATTAAATGTACTAATAAATAAAAATTTTTTAAAATTTTATTATAGGAAGTAAAGTTTTAATTGAATTTTTATTGTAAATAAATTTTATTATGAATTATTGTTTAATGTTAATATCTATAAATTTAATTAAAGGTTATTTTATAGTAATAATTTTGTTGTTTTAATTAAATATACTAGTAAATAAAATTTTTAAAAAATTTTTATATTAAATAAAGTTTTAATTGAATTTTTATTGTAAATAAATTTTATTATAGATTATTGTTTAATGTTAATATTTATAAATTTAATTAAAGGTTATTTTATAGTAATAATTTTATTGTTTTAATTAAATGTACTAGTAAATAAAATTTTTTTAAAATTTTATTATAGGAGATAAAGTTTTAATTGAATTTTTATTGAAAATAAATTTTATTATAGATTATTGTTTAATGATAATATAAATAAATTTAATTAAAGGTTATTTCATATAAATAATTTTATTGTTTTAATTAAATATACTAGTAAATAAAATTTTTTTAAAATTTTATTATAAGAAGTAAAGTTTTAATTGAATTTTTATTGTAAATAAATTTTATTATAGATTATTGTTTAATGTTAATATTTATAAATTTAATTAAAGGTTATTTTATAGTAATAATTTTATTGTTTTAATTAAATATACTAGTAAATAAAATTTTTTTAAAATTTTATTATAGGAAGTAAAGTTTTAATTGAATTTTTATTGTAAATAAATTTTATTATAGATTATTGTTTAATGTTAATATAAATAAATTTAATTAAAGGTTATTTCATATAAATAATTTTATTGTTTTAATTAAATATACTAGTAAATAAAATTTTTTTAAAATTTTATTATAAGAAGTAAAGTTTTAATTGAA
The DNA here is from genome assembly GCF_051020955.1 of Megalopta genalis. Taxonomy (NCBI): domain Eukaryota; kingdom Metazoa; phylum Arthropoda; class Insecta; order Hymenoptera; family Halictidae; genus Megalopta; species Megalopta genalis. The sequence continues at coordinate 223,052 of NW_027476306.1, forward strand.
TTTTTATTGTAAATAAATTTTATTATAGATTATTGTTTAATGTTAATATTTATAAATTTAATTAAAGGTTATTTTATAGTAATAATTTTATTGTTTTAATTAAATGTACTAGTAAATAAAATTTTTTTAAAATTTTATTATAGGAGATAAAGTTTTAATTGAATTTTTATTGAAAATAAGTTTTATTATAGATTATTGTTTAATATTAATATTGATAAATTTAATTAAAGGTTATTTTATAGTAATAATTTTATTGTTTTAATTAAATGTACTAGTAAATAAAATTTTTTTTAAAATTTTATTATAGGAAATAAAGTTTTAATTAAATTTTTATTGAAAATAAATTTTATTATAGATTATTGTTTAATGTTAATATTGATAAATTTAATTAAAGGTTATTTTATAGTAATAATTTTGTTGTTTTAATTAAATGTACTAATAAATAAAAATTTTTTAAAATTTTATTATAGGAAGTAAAGTTTTAATTGAATTTTTATTGTAAATAAATTTTATTATGAATTATTGTTTAATGTTAATATTTATAAATTTAATTAAAGGTTATTTTATAGTAATAATTTTATTGTTTTAATTAAATGTACTAGTAAATAAAATTTTTTTAAAATTTTATTATAGGAAATAAAGTTTTAATTAAATTTTTATTGAAAATAAATTTTATTATAGATTATTGTTTAATGTTAATATCGATAAATTTAATTAAAGGTTATTTTATAGTAATAATTTTGTTGTTTTAATTAAATGTACTAATAAATAAAAATTTTTTAAAATTTTATTATAGGAAGTAAAGTTTTAATTGAATTTTTATTGTAAATAAATTTTATTATGAATTATTGTTTAATGTTAATATTTATAAATTTAATTAAAGGTTATTTTATAGTAATAATTTTGTTGTTTTAATTAAATATACTAGTAAATAAAATTTTTAAAAAATTTTTATATTAAATAAAGTTTTAATTGAATTTTTATTGTAAATAAATTTTATTATAGATTATTATTTAATGTTAATATTAATAAATTTAATTAAAGGTTATTTTATAATAATAATTTTGTTGTTTTAATTAGATATATTAGTAAATAAAATTTTTTAAAATTTTATTATAGGAGATAAAGTTTTAATTGAATTTTTATTGAAAATAAATTTTATTATAGATTATTGTTTAATGTTAATATTGATAAATTTAATTAAAGGTTATTTTATATTAATAATTTTGTTGTTTTAATTAAATGTACTAGTAAATAAAATTTTAAAAAATTTTATTATAGTAGATAAAGTTTTAATTAAATTTTTATTGTAAATAAATTTTATTATAGATTATTGTTTAATGTTAATATTGATAAATTTAATTAAAGGTTATTTTATAATAATAATTTTGTTGTTTTAATTAAATGTACTAGTAAATAAAATTATTTAAAATTTTATTATAGGAGATAAAGTTTTAATTGAATTTTTATTGAAAATAAATTTTGTTATAAATTATTGTTTAATATTAATATTGATAAATTTAATTAAAGGTTATTTTATAGTAATAATTGTTTTAATTAAATGTACTAGTAAATAAAATTTTTTAAAATTTTATTATAGGAGATAAAGTTTTAATTAAATTTTTATTGTAAATAAATTTTATTATAGATTATTGTTTAATATTAATATTGATAAATTTAATTAAAGGTTATTTTATAGTAATAATTTTGTTGTTTTAATTAAATGTACTAGTAAATAAATTTTTTTAAAATTTTATTATATGAGATAAAGTTTTAATTGAATTTTTATTGTAAATAAAATTTATTATAGATTATTGTTTAATATTAATATTGATAAATTTAATTAAAGGTTATTTTATAGTAATAATTTTATTGTTTTAATTAAATGTATTAGTAAATAAAATTTTTTTAAAATTTTATTGTAGGAAATAAAGTTTTAATTAAATTTTTATTGAAAATAAATTTTATTATAGATTATTGTTTAATGTTAATATTGATAAATTTAATTAAAGGTTATTTTATAGTAATAATCTTGTTGTTTTAATTAAATGTACTAATAAATAAAAATTTTTTAAAATTTTATTATAGGAAGTAAAGTTTTAATTGAATTTTTATTGTAAATAAATTTTATTATGAATTATTGTTTAATGTTAATATCTATAAATTTAATTAAAGGTTATTTTATAGTAATAATTTTGTTGTTTTAATTAAATATACTAGTAAATAAAATTTTTAAAAAAATTTTATATTAAATAAAGTTTTAATTGAATTTTTATTGTAAATAAATTTTATTATAGATTATTATTTAATGTTAATATTGATAAATTTAATTAAAGGTTATTTTATAATAATAATTTTGTTGTTTTAATTAGATATATTAGTAAATAAAATTTTTTAAAATTTTATTATAGGAGATAAAGTTTTAATTGAATTTTTATTGAAAATAAATTTTATTATAGATTATTGTTTAGTATTGATATTGATAAATTTAATTAAAGGTTATTTTATAGTAATAATTTTGTTGTTTTAATTAAATGTACTAGTAAATAAAATTTTTTTAAAATTTTATTATAGGAGATAAAGTTTTAATTGAATTTTTATTGTAAATAAAATTTATTATAGATTATGATTTAATGTTAATATTAATAAATTTAGTTAAAGGTTATTTTATAGTAATAATTTTGTTGTTTTAATTAAATGTACTAATAAATAAAAATTTTTTAAAATTTTATTATAGGAAGTAAAGTTTTAATTGAATTTTTATTGTAAATAAATTTTATTATGAATTATTGTTTAATATTAATATCTATAAATTTAATTAAAGGTTATTTTATAGTAATAATTTTGTTGTTTTAATTAGATATATCAGTAAATAAAATTTTAAAAAATTTTATTATAGTAGATAAAGTTTTAATTAAATTTTTATTGTAAATAAATTTTATTATAGATTATTGTTTAATGTTAATATTGATAAATTTAATTAAAGGTTATTTTATAGTAATAATTTTATTGTTTTAATTAAATGTACTAGTAAATAAAATTTTTTTAAAATTTTATTATAGGAGATAAAGTTTTAATTGAATTTTTATTGTAAATAAGTTTTATTATAGATTATTGTTTAATATTAATATTGATAAATTTAATTAAAGGTTATTTTATAGTAATAATTGTTTTAATTAAATGTACTAGTAAATAAAATTTTTTAAAATTTTATTATAGGAGATAAAGTTTTAATTAAATTTTTATTGTAAATAAATTTTATTATAGATTATTGTTTAATATTAATATTGATAAATTTAATTAAAGGTTATTTTATAGTAATAATTGTTGTTTTAATTAAATGTACTAGTAAATAAATTTTTTTAAAATTTTATATGAGATAAAGTTTTAATTGAATTTTTATTGAAAATAAAATTTATTATAGATTATGATTTAATGTTAATATTAATAAATTTAGTTAAAGGTTATTTTATAGTAATAATTTTGTTGTTTTAATTAAATGTACTAATAAATAAAAATTTTTTAAAATTTTATTATAGGAAGTAAAGTTTTAATTGAATTTTTATTGTAAATAAATTTTATTATGAATTATTGTTTAATATTAATATTGATAAATTTAATTAAAGGTTATTTTATAGTAATAATTTTGTTGTTTTAATTAGATATACCAGTAAATAAAATTTTTTAAAATTTTATTATAGGAGATAAAGTTTTAATTAAATTTTTATTGTAAATAAATTTTATTATAGATTATTGTTTAATATTAATATTGATAAATTTAATTAAAGGTTATTTTATAGTAATAATTGTTGTTTTAATTAAATGTACTAGTAAATAAATTTTTTTAAAATTTTATTATAGGAAGTAAAGTTTTAATTGAATTTTTATTGTAAATAAATTTTATTATAGATTATTGTTTAATATTAATATTGATAAATTTAATTAAAGGTTATTTTATAGTAATAATTGTTGTTTTAATTAAATGTACTAGTAAATAAATTTTTTTAAAATTTTATTATAGTAGATAAAGTTTTAATTGAATTTTTATTGTAAATAAATTTTATTATGAATTATTGTTTAATGTTAATATCTATAAATTTAATTAAAGGTTATTTTATAGTAATAATTTTGTTGTTTTAATTAGATATACCAGTAAATAAAATTTTAAAAAATTTTATTATAGTAGATAAAGGTTTAATTGAATTTTTATTGTAAATAAATTTTATTATAGATTATTGTTTAATGTTAATATTGATAAATTTAATTAAAGGTTATTTTATATTAATAATTGTTGTTTTAATTAAATGTACTAGTAAATAAAATTTTTTAAAATTTTATTATAGGAGATAAAGTTTTAATTGAATTTTTATTGTAAATAAGTTTTATTATAGATTATTGTTTAATATTAATATTGATAAATTTAATTAAAGGTTATTTTATAGTAATAATTTTGTTGTTTTAATTAGATATACTAGTAAATAAAATTTTTTAAAATTTTATTATAGGAGATAAAGTTTTAATTAAATTTTTATTGTAAATAAATTTTATTATAGATTATTGTTTAATATTAATATTGATAAATTTAATTAAAGGTTATTTTATAGTAATAATTGTTGTTTTAATTAAATGTACTAGTAATTTTTTTTTAATTTTATTATAAGAGATAAAGTTTTAATTGAATTTTTATTGTAAATAAATTTTATTATGAATTATTGTTTAATGTTAATATTGATAAATTTAATTAAAGGTTATTTTATAGTAATAATTTTGTTGTTTTAATTAAATGTACTAGTAAATAAAATTTTTTAAAATTTTATTATAGTAGATAAAGTTTTAATTGAATTTTTATTGTAAATAAATTTTATTATAGATTATTGTTTAATGTTAATATTGATAAATTTAATTAAAGGTTATTTTATAGTAATAATTTTGTTGTTTTAATTAGATATATCAGTAAATAAAATTTTTTAAAATTTTATTATAGGAGATAAAGTTTTAATTAAATTTTTATTGTAAATAAATTTTATTATAAATTATTGTTTAATATTAATATTGATAAATTTAATTAAAGGTTATTTTATATTAATAATTGTTTTAATTAAATGTACTAGTAAATAAATTTTTTTAAAATTTTATTATAGGAGATAAAGTTTTAATTGAATTTTTATTTTAAATAAATTTTATTATGAATTATATATTAATATTGATAAATTTAATTAAAGGTTATTTTATATTAATAATTTTGTTGTTTTAATTAAATGTATTAGTAAATAAAATTTTAAAAAATTTTATTATAGTAGATAAAGTTTTAATTGAATTTTTATTGTAAATAAGTTTTATTATAGATTATTGTTTAATGTTAATATTGATAAATTTAATTAAAGGTTATTTTATAGTAATAATTTTGTTGTTTTAATTAGATATACTAGTAAATAAAATTTTTTAAAATTTTATTATAGGAGATAAAGTTTTAATTGAATTTTTATTGTAAATAAATTTTATTATAGATTATTGTTTAATATTAATATTTATAAATTTAATTAAAGGTTATTTTATAGTAATAATTGTTGTTTTAATTAAATGTACTAGTAAATAAATTTTTTTAAAATTTTATATGAGATAAAGTTTTAATTGAATTTTTATTGAAAATAAAATTTATTATAGATTATGATTTAATGTTAATATTAATAAATTTAGTTAAAGGTTATTTTATAGTAATAATTTTGTTGTTTTAATTAAATGTACTAATAAATAAAAATTTTTTAAAATTTTATTATAGGAAGTAAAGTTTTAATTGAATTTTTATTGTAAATAAATTTTATTATGAATTATTGTTTAATATTAATATCTATAAATTTAATTAAAGGTTATTTTATAGTAATAATTTTGTTGTTTTAATTAGATATACCAGTAAATAAAATTTTAAAAAATTTTATTATAGTAGATAAAGTTTTAATTAAATTTTTATTGTAAATAAATTTTATTATTAATTATTGTTTAATATTAATATTGATAAATTTAATTAAAGGTTATTTTATATTAATAATTTTGTTGTTTTAATTAAATATATTAGTAAATAAAATTTTTTAAAATTTTATTATAGTAGATAAAGTTTTAATTGAATTTTTATTGTAAATAAATTTTATTATAGATTATTGTTTAATTTTAATATTGATAAATTTAATTAAAGGTTATTTTATAGTAATAATTGTTTTAATTAAATGTACTAGTAAATAAAATTTTTTAAAATTTTATTATAGGAGATAAAGTTTTAATTGAATTTTTATTGTAAATAAGTTTTATTATAGATTATTGTTTAATATTAATATTGATAAATTTAATTAAAGGTTATTTTATAGTAATAATTTTGTTGTTTTAATTAGATATACCAGTAAATAAAATTTTTTAAAATTTTATTATAGGAGATAAAGTTTTAATTAAATTTTTATTGTAAATAAATTTTATTATAGATTATTGTTTAATATTAATATTGATAAATTTAATTAAAGGTTATTTTATAGTAATAATTGTTGTTTTAATTAAATGTACTAGTAAATAAATTTTTTTAAAATTTTATTATAGGAAGTAAAGTTTTAATTGAATTTTTATTGTAAATAAATTTTATTATAGATTATTGTTTAATATTAATATTGATAAATTTAATTAAAGGTTATTTTATAGTAATAATTGTTGTTTTAATTAAATGTACTAGTAAATAAATTTTTTTAAAATTTTATTATAGTAGATAAAGTTTTAATTGAATTTTTATTGTAAATAAATTTTATTATGAATTATTGTTTAATGTTAATATCTATAAATTTAATTAAAGGTTATTTTATAGTAATAATTTTGTTGTTTTAATTAGATATACCAGTAAATAAAATTTTAAAAAATTTTATTATAGTAGATAAAGGTTTAATTGAATTTTTATTGTAAATAAATTTTATTATAGATTATTGTTTAATGTTAATATTGATAAATTTAATTAAAGGTTATTTTATATTAATAATTGTTGTTTTAATTAAATGTACTAGTAAATAAAATTTTTTAAAATTTTATTATAGGAGATAAAGTTTTAATTGAATTTTTATTGTAAATAAGTTTTATTATAAATTATTGTTTAATATTAATATTGATAAATTTAATTAAAGGTTATTTTATAGTAATAATTTTGTTGTTTTAATTAGATATACTAGTAAATAAAATTTTTTAAAATTTTATTATAGGAGATAAAGTTTTAATTAAATTTTTATTGTAAATAAATTTTATTATAGATTATTGTTTAATATTAATATTGATAAATTTAATTAAAGGTTATTTTATAGTAATAATTGTTGTTTTAATTAAATGTACTAGTAATTTTTTTTTAATTTTATTATAAGAGATAAAGTTTTAATTGAATTTTTATTGTAAATAAATTTTATTATGAATTATTGTTTAATGTTAATATTGATAAATTTAATTAAAGGTTATTTTATAGTAATAATTTTGTTGTTTTAATTAAATGTATTAGTAAATAAAATTTTAAAAAATTTTATTATAGTAGATAAAGTTTTAATTGAATTTTTATTGTAAATAAATTTTATTATAGATTATTGTTTAATATTAATATTGATAAATTTAATTAAAGGTTATTTTATAGTAATAATTTTGTTGTTTTAATTAAATGTACTAGTAAATAAAATTTTTTAAAATTTTATTATAGGAGATAAAGTTTTAATTGAATTTTTATTGTAAATAAGTTTTATTATAGATTATTGTTTAATATTAATATTGATAAATTTAATTAAAGGTTATTTTATATTAATAATTTTGTTGTTTTAATTAAATGTATTAGTGAATAAAATTTTTTTATTTTATTATAGTAGATAAAGTTTTAATTGAATTTTTATTGTAAGTAAATTTTATTATAGATTATTGTTTAATGTTAATATTGATAAATTTAATTAAAGGTTATTTTATAGTAATAATTTTGTTGTTTTAATTAAATGTACTAGTAAATAAAATTTTTTTATTTTATTATAGGAGATAAAGTTTTAATTGAATTTTTATTGAAAATAAATTTTATTATAGATTATTGTTTAATGTTAATATTGATAAATTTAATTAAAGGTTATTTTATAGTAATAATTTTGTTGTTTTAATTAGATATACTAGTAAATAAAATTTTTTAAAATTTTATTATAGGAGATAAAGTTTTAATTGAATTTTTATTGTAGATAAATTTTATTATAGATTATTGTTTAATATTAATATTGATAAATTTAATTAAAGGTTATTTTATATTAATAATTTTGTTGTTTTAATTAAATGTATTAGTAAATAAAATTTTTTTATTTTATTATAGAAGATAAAGTTTTAATTGAATTTTTATTGTAAATAAATTTTATTATAGATTATTGTTTAATGATAATATTGATAAATTTAATTAAAGGTTATTTTATAGTAATAATTTTGTTGTTTTAATTAGATATATTAGTAAATAAAATTTTTTAAAATTTTATTATAGGAGATAAAGTTTTAATTGAATTTTTATTGTAAATAAGTTTTATTATAGATTATTGTTTAATATTAATATTGATAAATTTAATTAAAGGTTATTTTATAGTAATAATTTTGTTGTTTTAATTAGATATATTAGTAAATAAAATTTTTTAAAATTTTATTATAGGAGATAAAGTTTTAATTGAATTTTTATTGAAAATAAATTTTATTATAGATTATTGTTTAATGATAATATTGATAAATTTAATTAAAGGTTATTTTATAGTAATAATTTTGTTGTTTTAATTAGATATACTAGTAAATAAAATTTTTTAAAATTTTATTATAGGAGATAAAGTTTTAATTGAATTTTTATTGTAAATAAGTTTTATTATAGATTATTGTTTAATATTAATATTGATAAATTTAATTAAAGGTTATTTTATAGTAATAATTTTTTTGTTTTAATTAAATATATTAGTAAATAAAATTTTTTAAAATTTTATTATAGGAGATAAAGTTTTAATTGAATTTTTATTGTAAATAAGTTTTATTATAGATTATTGTTTAATATTAATATTGATAAATTTAATTAAAGGTTATTTTATAGTAATAATTTTGTTGTTTTAATTAGATATATTAGTAAATAAAATTTTTTAAAATTTTATTATAGGAGATAAAGTTTTAATTGAATTTTTATTGAAAATAAATTTTATTATAGATTATTGTTTAATGATAATATTGATAAATTTAATTAAAGGTTATTTTATAGTAATAATTTTGTTGTTTTAATTAAATATACTAGTAAATAAAATTTTTTAAAATTTTATTATAGGAGATAAAGTTTTAATTGAATTTTTATTGTAAATAAGTTTTATTATAGATTATTGTTTAATATTAATATTGATAAATTTAATTAAAGGTTATTTTATAGTAATAATTTTTTTGTTTTAATTAAATATATTAGTAAATAAAATTTTAAAAAATTTTATTATAGTAGATAAAGTTTTAATTGAATTTTTATTGAAAATAAATTTTATTATAGATTATTGTTTAATGTTAATATTGATAAATTTAATTAAAGGTTATTTTATAGTAATAATTTTGTTGTTTTAATTAGATATACTAGTAAATAAAATTTTTTAAAATTTTATTATAGGAGATAAAGTTTTAATTGAATTTTTATTGTAGATAAATTTTATTATAGATTATTGTTTAATATTAATATTGATAAATTTAATTAAAGGTTAATTTATAGTAATAATTTTGTTGTTTTAATTAGATATATTAGTAAATAAAATTTTTTAAAATTTTATTATAGGAGATAAAGTTTTAATTGAATTTTTATTGAAAATAAATTTTATTATAGATTATTGTTTAATGTTAATATTGATAAATTTAATTAAAGGTTATTTTATAGTAATAATTTTGTTGTTTAAATTAGATATACTAGTAAATAAAATTTTTTAAAATTTTATTATAGGAGATAAAGTTTTAATTGAATTTTTATTGTAAATAAATTTTATTATGAATTATTGTTTAATATTAATATTTATAAATTTAATTAAAGGTTATTTTATAGTAATAATAATATATTTAATTTGAATATAATGATTAAATTTATGGAATTTTATGATTTTAAGTTTAATTTTATTGTGTATATTTATATAATATTATTTAATATTAAAAATTAATAAATATTAATTAAAGGTTATTTTGTATTAATTTGTTTTTATTGATATATTTAATTAAGGTTTATTTTGTAATAATTATTTATTAATTTAATTTAATATATTAGGGGATTATTTATTAGGTAAGTTAATGTTATTAAAATTTTAAATTATAATATAATTAAATAAATATTATATAAATAGTTTTATTTTAATTAAATATAATAATACTTATATAAATATATTTTCATATAAATTTTAATTTGATTAATTTTTATTTATAAATTTTTATATATTAAATTTATTTTAATAAAATAGGTTAATGGTAATTGATTATGACTATAAATTTGACTAATTTTAAAAATTTAATATTAAGTATAAATTTTTAATATTTAATATGTTAATATGATTAGTTTTTTTAATAATTATTTATTAATTTAATTAATTGTAGTATTATAGATTTATATTATTTTTTAATAAAATTATTTAAATTTAAGTATTAATATATTTATATTAAATAAATTAATATTAATAATAAAGTTTAAAAGTATAAAATTATTTAAATAAGGATTTTTTGTAAATAATTTTTATTTAATTTGAATATTTTTAATTAATTAATAAACAATAAATTCTAATTTGACTAATTTTTATATATTAAATTTATTTTTATAATAGGTTAAGGGTAAGTGATTATTATAAATTTAATATTATTTATAATTTAATTAATTTTTAAAAAAAAAATTAATATTGAATATAAATTCTTAGTATAATATGTTGATATAATTAATTATAAATTTAATTAATTGTATCAGATTTTATTATTTTTAATAAAATTATTTAAATTTAAATATCAATATAATATTTATAGTAAATAAATTAATATTAATAATGAAGTTTTAAAGTTTAATATTATTTGAATAAGGATTTTTATAAAAATAGTTTTTATTTAATTTAAATATATTTAAATTATTAATAAAAAATTCTAATTTGACTAATTTTTATTAATATTTATATATTATTAATATTATTATTATTATTAAATTTTATTATAATAATAAGTTAGGGGTAAATTATTATTATAATAAATTAATAGAATTTATATTTTGATTAAATTTAAAAAGATTAATATTAGGAATAAATTTTTAATAAATTATTAATTTTAATATAAAATATTGATATAATTAGATAGTTTATTTTGTAATAATTATTTACTAATTTAATTAAATATATAAAAGATTTTATTATATAAGTTTATTTAAATTTAAATATTAATATGATAATATTAAATAAATTAATATTAATAATAAAGTTTAAATAAGGATTTTTATATAAATAGTTTTTATTTGATTTAAATATATTTAATAAATTAATTAATAAATAATAAATTCTTAATTTACTAATTTTTATATATAAAATTTATTTTAATAATAGGTTAAGGGTAAGTGATTATTATTATAAATTTAATATTATTTATAATTTAATTAATTTTTTTAAAAAAAATTAATATTGAATATAAATTCTTAATTTACTAGGATATAAATTCTTAATTTATTATAAATTCTTAATTTACTATAAATTCTTAATTTACTAGGATATAAATTCTTAATATAATATGTTGATATAATTAATTAGTTTATTTTTAATAATTATTTATAAATTTAATTAATTATATAAATATATTTAAATTATCAATAAATAATAAGTTTTAATTTGACTAATTTTTATTAATATATATATATATACATATATATTATTATTAAATTTTATTATAATAATAAGAAGTTAGGGGTAAATTATTATTATAATAAATTAATAGAATTTATGTTTTGATTAAATTTAAAAAGATTAATATTAGGAATAAATTTTTAATAAATTATTAATTTTAATATAAAATATTGATATAATTAGTTAGTTTATTTTGTAATAATTATTTAAATTTAATTAAATATATAAAAGATTTTATTATATAAGTTTATTTAAATTTAAATATTAATATGATAATATTAAATAAATTAATATTAATAATAAAGTTTAAATAAGGATTTTTATATAAATAGTTTTTATTTGATTTAAATATATTTAATAAATTAATTAATAAATAATAAATTCTAATTTGACTAATTTTTATATATAAAATTTATTTTAATAATAGGTTAAGGGTAAGTGATTATTATTATAAATTTAATATTATTTATAATTTAATTAATTTTTTTAAAAAAATTAATATTGAATATAAATTCTTAATTTACCATCATATAAATTCTTAATTTACTATAAATTCTTAATTTACTAGGATATAAATTCTTAATTTACTATAAATTCTTAATATAATATGTTGATATAATTAATTAGTTTATTTTTAATAATTATTTATAAATTTAATTAATTATATAAATATATTTAAATTATCAATAAATAATAAATTCTAATTTGACTAATTTTTATTAATATATATATATATATATATACATATATATTATTATTAAATTTTATTATAATAATAAGAAGTTAGGGGTAAATTATTATTATAATAAATTAATAGAATTTATGTTTTGATTAAATTTAAAAAGATTAATATTAGGAATAAATTTTTAATAAATTATTGATATAATTAGTTAGTTTATTTTGTAATAATTATTTACTAATTTAATTAAATATATAAAAGATTTTATTATATAAGTTTATCTAAATTTAAATATTAATATAATAATATTAAATAAATTAATATTAATAATAAAATTTAAATAAGGATTTTTATGTAAATAGTTTTTATTTGATTTAAATATATTTAATTAATTAATTAATAAATAATAAATTCTAATTTGACTAATTTTTATATTTAAAATTTATTTTAATAATAGGTTAAGGGTAAGTGATTATTATTATAAATTTAATATTATTTTTAATTTGACTAATTTTTTAAAAAAAAATTAATATTGAATATAAATTCTTAATCTACTATAAATTTTTAATTTACTATAAATTCTTAATTTACTAGATATAAATTCTTAAAAGATTATGAATTATTAATATAATATGTTGATATAGTTAATTAGTTAATTTTAATAATTATTTATTAATTTAATTAATTGTATTATAGATTTTATTATTTTTTAATAAAATTATTTAAATTTAAATAAATATCAATATAATATTTATAATAAATAAATTAATATTAATAATGAAGTTTTAAAATATAATATTGTTTGAATAAGGATTTTTATAAAAAGTTTTTATTTAATTTAAATATATTTAAATTATTAATAAATAATAAATTTTAATTTGATTAATTTTTCATTAATATATATATAATATATATATATATATATATATATATATATATATATATATATATATTATTAAATTTTATTATAATAATAAGAAGTTAGGGGTAAATTATTATTATAATAAATTAATAGAATTTATATTAGGAATAAATTTAAAAAGATTAATATTAGGAATAAATTTTTAATAAATTATTAATTTTAATATAAGATATTGATATAATTAATTAGTTTATTTTTTAATAATTATTTGTTAATTTAATTAAATATATAAAAGATTTTATTATATAAGTTTATTTAAATTTAAATATTAATATGATAATATTAAATAAATTAATATTAATAATAAAGTTTAAATAAGGATTTTTATTCAAATAGTTTTTATTTGATTTAAATATATTTAATTAATTAATTAATAAATAACATTTTAATTTGACTAGTTTTTTATATAAAATTTATTTTAATAATAGGTTAAGGGTAAGTGATTATTATTATAAATTTAATATTATTTTTAATTTGACTAATTTTTTAAAAAAAAATTAATATTGAATATAAATTCTTAATTTACTATAAATTCTTAATTTACTATAAATTCTTAATTTACCATAAATTCTTAATAGATTATGAATTATAAATATAATATGTTAATATAATTAATTAGTTTGTTTTTAATAATTATTTATTAATTTAATTAATTGTATTAGAGATTTAATTTTTTAATAAAATTATTTAAATTTAAATGTTAATATAATATTTATAATAAATAAATTAATATTAATAATTAAGTTTTAAAGTATAATATTATTTAAATAAGGATTTTTGTGAAAAAAAATTATTTAAATTAAATTATTTAAATCATTAATAAATAATAAATTCTAATTTGACTAATTTTTATTAGTATGTATATATATATATATATATATATATATATATATATTGTAATAACAAGTTAGGGGTATAAATTATTATTATAATAAATTAATAGAATTTATGTTTTGATTAAATTTAAAAAGATTAATATTGAATGAATTTTAATAAATCATTAATTTTAATATAATATATTGATATAATTAATCAGTTTATTTTATAATAATTATTTATTAATTTAATAAAATGTGTAAAAGATTTTATTATATAAGTTTATTTGAATTTAAATATTAATGTAATAATAATATTAAATAAATTAATATTAATAATAAAGTTTAAATAAGAATTTTTATGTAAAAAGTTTTTATTTAGTTTAAATATATTAATTATTAGTAAATAATAAATTCTAATTTGACTAATTTTTAAAAATAATAGATAATAAATTTAATTAAATTATGAATTTTAATAAAATATATTGATATAATTAATTAGAAGGTTTGAAATAATTATTTATTAATTTAATAAAATGTATTAGAAGTTTTATTGATTATATGATTTTTATTTAAATTTAAATATTTATATAATAGTATAGTATTTAAATTATATTTAATATACATTATATATATTAAATTTTATTATAATAAATAATAATTTAGAATTAATTATTATTATAATAAATTTAATATAATTAATGTTTATGATTAAATTTTAAAAGAAAATATTGGGTATAAATTTTTAATATGAATATATTGATACAATTAATTAAGGGTTATTTTATAATAATTATTTATTAATTTAATTAAATAAATAAAAATTTTTATTAAAATTTAAATATTAATAGAAAAGTTTAAGTAAGAATTTTTGTTTAAATAGTTTTTGTTTAATTAAAATATATTTAATTTATTAATAAATAAATTCTAATTTGACTAATTTTTGTAAATATTATATATATATATATATATATATTAAATTTTGTTTTATTTTAGTATTAAATTTAGGGGTGAAGTTATAAATTTAATATTTATATTTTAATAAATTAATTTATGGATTTAGAATTAAAATATAAAAATTTTAGTTTAATAAAAAATTGGTTCATTTACATTGAAGGGATTCTTGAATAAGGAAAATTTTAAATGTAAATATATGTGTATATATATATATAAATATTATTTTAATTATGGATAAAACAATTAACTATAAGATTTATTTTATAAATAAAAATTTTTGAATTATATAAATTTAAAAGGTTTATATAAATATTAAGTAGAGATTAATTTTTAATATTAAATGAGAGTTTGAATAAGAAATTTAAATTAAATAATGGTGAAATTAGTGCCAGCACCAGCGGTTAAACTAATGTTATTAGTTAATTTTAATAATTTTTAAATTATTAAAGAGTAATTAAATATTAAGTAAATAATTATTAGTTAAGTGAAATTTTTAATATTAATAGGCTTAATAATTAAAGTTTAATTATTTAATAAGGTTTTTTAAAAGACTAGGATTAGATACCCTATTATAAAATTATAATTTATTAATTTAAAGTTAATAATTAAATGTAAAACATTAAAATTAAATAATTTGGCAGTTTTATATTCTTATTAGGGGAACCTGTAATTAATCGATGATCCACGTTAAGATTTACTTAGATTTATTAGCTTATGTATTGTCGTTTTCAATTTTTATGGAGATATAAATTTTTTAATATTAGATAATTATAGAATTTAATTTACTGATAATAATTCAGATCAAAACGTAGTTTATCTAAGATATTATATGGGTTACTTTTAATTTAAAGTTTTTAGTATTATATTTAATTATAATTATCTAAAGAGGATTTAATAGTAAATTTAAATAATTATTTAAATTGAAACAAGTTATATAAAGTGTACAAATTGCCCGTCACTTTCATTATAAGTGGAATAAGTCGTAACATAGTAAAGGTATTGGAAAATGTTTTTATTAAAATTTTAATTATATAAAGTAATTCATTTATAGTGAAAATAATTTTTATACAAAAAAATTTTATTTATTTAATTTAATGTTATTATTTAAGTGTAAATTTAATTTTTTTAAAAAAGATTATTATATAATTTTAAGTTTTAGTATTTATTTAAGAATAAATTTAATAATTTTAGAATGTATTGTAAAAGATTTTAATAATATTATTTAAAGTAAAAGTTAATTTTGTACCTTTTGTATCAGGGTTAATTAATTATTAATTATGTTTTTTAATTTTCTCGAAGATAAAAGAGTTAATTTAATATTATTTTTTATATTTCATAATAATTATTAATATTAAGTTAGTTGTGAAAAGTAATTCGATTTTATTGATATCTAGTTTTTTTAGAAATGAATTTAATTCATATATTAATTTATTTATATAATATATAAATAATTATTTGATAAAAATAGTTAATATAAAAAATTTAAGGGTTAAACTTTAAATTTATTATATAATTTAGTAATTAAAGTTAATAAATGGTTTATAATAAAATTTTATTAATCTTTAAGATAATTTAATAATTTAAATTAAAATATAATAATTTATAGTAAATATATGTAAATTTATAAAAAAAAATTTATAAATAATTAATTTATTATTAGAATGATTAAATTAGTAAATTTTAAATATTTATATTATAATTAAAGTGATAAGTAATTTTAAGGAATTCGGCAAAATATAATATTCACCTGTTTAACAAAAACATGTCTTTTTGTTTATAATTTAAAGTCAGCCCTGCACAATGAATTTATTTTAAATCGCTGCGGTATTTTGACTGTACGAAGGTAGCATAATCATTTGTCTTTTAATTGAGGACTAGAATGAAGGGGTTAATGAGATATAAACTGTCTAATATTAAATAAATAATTTAGATTTTAAGTAAAAATGCTTAAATAATATAAGGGGACGAGAAGACCCTATAGAATTTAATAGATTTATTTATATTTTAGTTAAATAACAATATTAATAAATTTATTTTATTGGGGGGGTATTTAAATTTAAATAACTTTAAAAAAAAATTATCATAATTTTATGTAAGTTAAATGATTGTTTAATAAAAATAATTAGAAAAATTACCTTAGGGATAACAGCATAATATTTTTGGAAAGATCATATTGATAAAAATGTTTATGACCTCGATGTTGAATTAAGAATAAAATTAAGTGTAGTAGTTTAATTATTGAGTCTGTTCGACTTATTATATCTTACATGATTTGAGTTCAGATCGGTGTGAGCCAGATCGGTTTCTATCTTTTATAATTTTAAATAATTTTGTACGAAAGGACCAATTATTTTTATTTTATTAATGATTTAAGTAATAAAATAAATTATATTATTTTGGCAGAATAAAGTGCGGTAAATTTAGAATTTATATATGTAAGAAATTACAAATAATAATGTTAATATCTAATATTTTATTTAATTGTTTTTTAATAATTTTATTAATATTAAAAATATTATTAAGTTTAGCTTATTTAACTTTATTTGAACGAAAAATTTTAAGTTACATACAAAGTCGTAAGGGCCCTAATAAAGTTGGGGTTTTAGGGGTTTTACAACCTTTTAGTGATGCTTTAAAATTATTATTAAAGGAATTTTTTATTATTGAAAGAATTAGTTATTATTATTATTTATTAATACCAATATTAATAATTATTTTATCATTTATAATATGATTTATTTATCCTTATTATGTTAATTGAATTTCAATAGATATAGGTTTATTATTATTATTGAGTTTATTGGGAATTAATGTTTATCCTGTAATATTAATAGGGTGATCATCAAGTTCAAATTATTCAATATTAGGTTCTATTCGTTCTATTGCGCAATCTATTTCTTATGAAGTTAGTTTATTTTTAATTTTTTTTATTTTAATTATTATAATTGAAGATTTTAATATAATTAGATTTATTAAATTTCAATTTATAGTTAGGTTTATTATTTTTATATATCCAATTTATTTAATTTTTTTTTTGAGGATGATGATTGAGTTGAATCGTACTCCTTTTGATTTAGTTGAGGGTGAATCAGAGTTAGTTTCTGGATTTAATACTGAATATTATGGTAGATTATTTACAATAATTTTTATATCTGAATATTTAATAATTGTTTTTGTTAGATTTTTAATTTCGTTAATGTTTTTTGGTTTTAATTTAATAAATTTTATATTTAATTTATTTATAGTAATTCATATATTTATAATTATTTGAATTCGAAGAGTTTTACCTCGTATACGATATGATGATTTAATAAATTTATGTTGAAAAAAAGTATTAACTTTGGCTTTAATATTTATTTTATTTTATATAGGGGTTAAGGAAATTATTATTGAATATATACTTTAATATTCATATAAATTTTTAATTTACCATCATATAAATTCTTAATTTACTAGGATATAAATTCTTAATTTACTATAAATTTTTAATTTACTATAAATTCTTAATTTACCATCATATAAATTCTTAATTTACTATAAATTCTTAATTTACCATAAACGTTAGGATTATAATAATTAAAATATGATGTTAATGTTGAATAATTAAATAGTAATTTTAATTAGAATAAATAAATACTTAAAATGTTATATTTATATAAATTCTTAATTTACTATAAATTCTTAATTTACCATCATATAAATTCTTAATTTACTATAAATTCTTAATTTACTATAAACGTTAGGATTATAATAATTAAAATATGATGTTAATGTTGAATAATTAAATAGTAATTTTAATTAGAATAAATAAATACTTAAAATGTTATATTTACCAGGATATAAATTCTTAATTTACCATAAATTCTTAATTTACCATCATATAAATTCTTAATTTACTATAAATTCTTAATTTACTATAAACGTTAGGATTATAATAATTAAAATATGATGTTAATGTTGAATAATTAAATAGTAATTTTAATTAGAATAAATAAATACTTAAAATGTTATATTTATATAAATTTTTAATTTACTATAAATTCTTAATTTACCATCATATAAATTCTTAATTTACTATAAATTCTTAATTTACCATAAACGTTAGGATTATAATAATTAAAATATGATGTTAATGTTGAATAATTAAATAGTAATTTTAATTAGAATAAATAAATACTTAAAATGTTATATTTACTAGGATATAAATTCTTAATTTACCATAAATTCTTAATTTACCATCATATAAATTCTTAATTTACTATAAATTCTTAATTTACCATCATATAAATTCTTAATTTACTATAAATTCTTAATTTACTATAAATTCTTAATTTACTAGGATATAAATTCTTAATTTACTATAAATTCTTAATTTACTATAAATTCTTAATTTACTATAAATTCTTAATTTACTAGGATATAAATTCTTAATTTACTATAAATTCTTAATTTACCAGGATATAAATTCTTAATTTACTATAAATTCTTAATTTACTATAAATTCTTAATTTATCATAAACGTTAGGATTTATAATAATTAAAATATGATAATGTTGAATAATTAAATAGTAATTTTAATTAGAATAAATAAATACTTAAAATGTTATATTTATATAAATTAATTTACTATAAATTCTTAATTTATCATAAACGTTAGGATTATAATAGAATTAAAATATATTTAATTTTTATTGTTGTATAATTAAATAGTAATTTTAATTAGAATAAATAAATACTTAAAATGTTACTATTATATAAATTCTTAATTTACTATAAATTCTTAATTTACTATAAATTCTTAATTTACCATAAATTTTTAATTTACCAGGATATAAATTCTTAATTTACTAGGATATAAATTCTTAATTTACTATAAACTCTTAATTTACAATTTATCATTTATAGTAAAATTAAATTTATCAATATTAACATTAAACAATAATTTATAATAAAATAAAATAAAATTATTTAGTTAAAAATTAATATATTTATATATATAAGTTAATAAATAGTTTTATATTTATGTTATATTTTCAAGATATATGCTTATAAAGCTTATTAACTAAAATAATATTTTATCTCAAATTAAATTTAATATAGGAGATACAATAAAATAAAAAAAATATAAAATAGTAAAAATTAATCTTAATTGGTTAAAAGGATATTCAATTAATTGCCCTCCTAATCATGTTAATATAATAAAAGAGAGAATAAATAATCAATAGGTGTATTGATTTAGGTAATAAAATTTATTTGATGAATATTTATTTAAGTTTAATATTGGTATAAATAATAAAATAAAAATTGATATAAATAATGCAATTACACCTCCGAATTTGTTTGGAATTACGCGAAGAATTGTATAAGCAAATAGAAAATATCATTCAGGTTTAATGTGTTCAGGGGTAATTATTGGATTTGCTATAATGAAATTATCTGGATCTGAAAGTAAATATGGATATTTTATAATAATAATTAAAAATATATTGATAATTAGTATGTATCCTAAAATGTCTTTAATAATAAAATAAGGATAAAAAGATGTTAGATAATATTTATTTCTTGTTCCTAGTGGGTTTGATGATCCTTTATTATGAAGAAAAAATAAATGAATAATAACTATTATTGTAATAATTAATGGTATAATAAAATGTAAAGTATAGAATCGATTTAATGTAGCATTATTAATAGAAAATCCACCTCAGATTCATTCTACAATTATTGGTCCTATATAAGGAATAGCAGATAATAAATTAGTAATTACAGTTGCTCCTCAAAATGATATTTGTCCTCATGGTAGTACATATCCTAAAAAGGCTGTTGCTATGGATATGATAAAGATTAGTACACCTATATTTCATACATTTATTTTATTAAATGAATGATAATAGATTCCTCGTCCAATGTGAATATATATAATAAAAAAAAAAAATGATGCTCCATTTATATGAATTAAGCGAATTAATCATCCAAAATTTACATTTTTTATGATATGGATAGTTCTTTCAAAAGCATATATGGTATTTGGACAATAATGTATTGTTAAAAATAATCCAGATATAATTTGGATCATAAGAAATAATCCTAAAATAGATCCAAAATTTCATCAGTAATTAATATTATTAGGGGTTGGTAATTTATTTAATGAATTTATAAATATATTTAATAAAGGGTTTAATTTTGTTAATTTAATTATTTTTGAATTTTTCATAATAATTAAATTATTAATTTTTGAGTAAATTAAAAATTTGTTAATTTATTTTTTAATTTTTCGTAGGGGTTGTAAATATATTATAGAACATGTTTTTATTGATAAATATATAATTCATAATAAGTAACATATTATTGTTGAGGTTAAAATTGCTAATGGATATAAATATACATTAAAAATTGTGTAGTTATTTGATTGAGTTATTAAATTTATTGAATAATTTTTTTGTTGACTGGTAATATATGTTATTAATATAAATAAAAAAATTAATATTAATAAATAGTTGAAATTATATTTAATTTTAATATAATTATTATTTATTAAACTTGTAAAATATAAAAATATAATTATAATTCCTCTTACTATTGAAATTATAATTATATAGCAATATATTGCTATTTGATTAAATAAATAATTTATAATTAATATTATAATTGTAAAAATAATTAATAAAATTATATAATTTAATGGTATTAATTTTTTTTTTATAATAATAATAATTATAATATTAATTAAATAGAATAATAAGATTTTAATTAAAAATTCATTAGTTGGGGTTATCATATATGATGTTGAGTATAAAAATTCAAGTATTTATTTATACTAATTATTTAATAATTAATCAAGAAATAGTTTAAGTAAAACATTAATTTTGGGAATTAAAAATATAATAATTTTATTTTTTTGAAAATTTAGTTAGAAGAAAAGTTAAAAGTATAATACTAATTTTAATTTACAAAATTAATGTTTTATTTAAACTATTTAACTAGGTTTAATTCATATTGACTTTTTTATAAGTTTTAATTTAATCATATTTTTATTAATTATTTTAATTTTATATAAGTTTGAGGAAAGATTTTTTATGTTATTAATTAGATTCGAATTTATTTTAATTTATTCAATAATAATAATAATAATTATTAATTCAAGAGAAAGAAATGATTATTTATTTATTTATTTATTAGTTATGGGGGTAAGTGATAGAGTAATTGGAATTACTTTAATAATTAGATTAATTTTTGAGAAAGGTAATCAAAGATTAAAAATTTTAAATTTAAATATATAATGAAAATTCAACAGAAGTTTGTAATAATTTATTTAGGGAATTTATTAGTGGTATTAAGAGTTTTTATGTTATTTGATTTTAATTTATTTAGTGGGTATACATTTAATTATGGTGTATTAGGAATTCATGAATATTCTTTTGTTTTAATTATAATAAGATTTTGAATTTTTGGAATTATTTTTATGTTTTTATATAGAGAGAAAATTTATAGTTGTATAAGTATTTTATTATTATTATTATTAAGATTATTAATTTATTTTTCTTCTTTAAATTTATATAATTTTTATTTAAGATTTGAAGTAGGTTTATTAATAATTTTTTATTTAATTGTAAAATGAGGAAATGGCTCTAATCGTTTAGAGGCGGCTTATTATATTATATTTTATACTTTATATTTTTCTTTGCCATTATTAATTTTTATTTTTATAATTGATGATATAATATTATTAATATCTATTGATTTATTAGAATTTATTTATGAGGATGAGTGTGATTTTATAGAATCATTATATTTATATTTTTTTATATCATTTTTTGTTAAAATTCCTTTATTTATATTTCATGGTTGGTTATTAAAGGCTCATGTTGAAGCTCCAGTTTTTGGATCAATAATTTTGGCTTCAATTTTATTGAAAATGGGGACTTATGGAATATTTCGTATATTAATTATATTTAATAGATCTTTATTGAATTTTAATAGATGAATTATTGTTTATAGCTTATTGGGTGCAATTATTTTAAGTTTAAATTGTTTACGTCAATTGGATATAAAATTATTAGTAGCTTATTCTTCAGTAGTTCATATAGGTATATTAGTTAGAAGTATATTAACATTAAATGAAGTTAGATTTAAAGGATGTTATATTATTATAATTGGCCATGGTTTATGTTCTTCTGGTTTATTTTATTTAGTTAATGTAAATTATAAAGAAACTAATAGACGATTAATATTAATTAATAAGGGTATATTAAATTATATGCCTAAAATAAGATTAATATGATTTTTATTTTGTTCTTCAAATATAGCGAGACCAATTTCATTAAATTTAGTGGGCGAGATTATAATATTAGTAGGGTTAATTATGTGGAGTAATAAATTAATTTTATTATTAATATTATTGTGTTTTTTTAGTTTTTCTTATTCTTTATATATATATTATTATATTCAACATGGTGAAATGAATTATTATTTAAGAATTAAGGGGGGTAAATTTATTGATTATTTAGTTTTAATTTTACATTGAATTCCTTTAAATTTATTGTTTTTATGATTAAATTTATTTTATTTAAATAGTTTATGTAAAATTTTGGATTGTGGTTCCAAGGAAATAATTTTTTATTTTAAATTATAAATCTTTTAGTTGTTTTTAGATTAATTATATTTTTTTTTAGTTTATTTTTATTTTTTTTGGGTTTGTTAATAGAAATATTTAAATTTATAATTTTATTTGAATGAGTAATTGATATAATTAATAGTATGAAATTTAGTTATTTATTATACTTGGATTGAATAGGATTAATATATATTAGAGTAGTTTTATTTATTTCGGGGTTTATTATAATTTATTCCGTTAATTATATAAGTAGTGATATAAATTTATTTCGTTTTATTTATTTATTATTATTATTTATTTTATCTATATGTTTAATAATTTTAAGTCCTAGATTATTAAGAATTATGTTAGGTTGAGATGGATTAGGCTTTATTTCTTATTGTTTAGTAATTTATTATCAAAATAGAAATAGAATAAATTCAGGTACATTAACAATTTTAAGTAATCGAGTAGGTGATGTAGGAATTTTAATATTAATTGGTGTTGTATCAATAAATGGTTCTTGACATTTGTTATTATATAGTATAAGTTTATTATGTTTATTTATATTAGTATTAGCTATTATTACAAAAAGAGCTCAATTACCATTTTCTTCTTGATTACCTGTTGCTATAACTGCTCCTACACCAATTTCATCTTTAGTTCATTCTTCAACATTAGTAACAGCTGGTGTTTATTTATTTATTCGTTTTAATGATTTTTTTTATATAAATGATAGTAATATTTTGTTATATTTATTTTTAATTTTTAGATTTACTATATTTATATCTGGTTTAATAGCTAATTTTGAAATAAATATTAAAAAAATTATTGCATTATCAACTTTAAGACAACTAGGATTTATAATAAGAATTTTAAGAATAGGGTATATTGAATTAGGTTTCTTTCATATATTAATTCATGCTTTTTTTAAGTCTTTAATATTTATATGTATTGGAAGATTTATTCATAGAAATATAAATTCTCAAGATTTACGTTTATTAAGAGGTTTATTTTATTTATATCCTTTGAAATCAATTGTTTTAATTTTTTCTATTTTAAATTTATGTGGGTTTCCTTTTTTATCGGGTTTTTATTCTAAAGATTTAATTTTAGAATTTTATTTAATTAATGAGGTAAGAATTATTGGAATTTTAATAATATATTTATCTACAATTTTTACTATTAGATATTCTATTCGATTAATTTTAATTTTAATTAATAAAAATAAGAATATGTTTATATATATATATTTAATAAAAATAAATTTTATATATGTATGTAAGTTTTTTTTAATATTGCTAATTATTTTTTTAGGTATAATATATGTAATTCTTGTTAATAAAGAATTTTTTTTTTTAATAGTAATTGATAAAGAATTATTGATTTATTTAACATTTATGGGTTATATATTTAATTTTTATTTAAGTAAAATTAAGTATAAAATGACTGGTATTTTTTTTATTATTAGAATATTTTATTTAAATATTTTGAATAAAATTATTTATATTGATTTAATAAAAAAAATTAATATTTTTTTATACTATGAAAAAATAATTGAAATATTAATAGGTTATAAATTAGTAAATTTTTATTTAATATATAAAATTTTAAAAAAAACTAATTCTTGAAAAAATTATTTAAATTTAGTAATTTTAATTCAATTTTATGTATTTTTAATATATATAGTAATTTTAATGACATTAATTTATTTAAATAGCTTAATTTAAAGCATAATATTGAAAATATTAATATAATTTTTAATTTTTAAATATTTATAAATAAGATTAATTAATTTTATATTGAAAATATAATGTTTTATTTAAACTATATAAAATTTGTATTATAATTTATATAGAAATATAAATGTTTATTAACATTAAAATTGGAATTAGAAGTTCTTATTAATATATTTCTTTAATTGGTTTAAAAACAATAAAATTATTAACAATAATTTACCTCAATATTTGGTTTCAATTAAGATATAAATTTATTTTGATTTTAAAATGCAATTTTAATATTATTATTTTTAATTAATATCCTATTTTATTAAATATATATATATATATATATATGAAATTTGAGTTCCTATTTTTAAGTCGAAATTAAATGTAAAATATTTTTACTTTATATATATATATATATATATATATATATATATATATATATATATATATATTTAAAAAATTCAATTAAAATAATTTGATAGTCATTCATATCAAAGTCTAATAATTAAAATTATTATAAATATAAAAAATGTAGATAATGCAATTATTGGTAAATTTTCTAGTAATTCAAAAATGGGTAAAATTAAAATTACTTCTACATCGAAAATTAAAAATAAAAGTGTTATAATAAAAAAATTAATAGAAAATGGTATATGTGAGTTAGTAATTGGGTCGAATCCACATTCAAATGGGGTTGATTTTTCACGATTTTTATTTAATTTTATTGAGGAAATAAAATTAATAGTAAAAATTAAAATAGGAAATAAAATAAATATGAATATACAAATAATTATGCATAGAATTATATATATATTTTTATTAAAAATTATTTAATTGGAAATTAATTGTATTAATTTATACTATATATATATATATATATATATATATATATATATATATATATATATATATATATATATATATATATATATATATATATATATAATATATTCATCAATAAATTATAATATATAATATTAATCAAATAATATCTACAAAATGTCAATATCATCTGGCAGCTTCAAAATGAAAATGGTGAATTATAGAAAAATGGGATTTTATTATACGAATTAGACAGGTAGTTATAAAAATAATACCAATAATTACATGTAATCCGTGGAATCCTGTTGCTATAAAAAAAATTGAACCAAAAATTCCGTCATTAAAGGTAAATGAGGCTTCTTTATATTCAATTATTTGAAGTATTGAAAAATAACACCCTAGTGTAATAGTGATTAATAGAATAATTTTGGATTTTTTTTTATTATTAATTAGAAGATGATGGGCTCAAGTAATGGTAAATCCTGATGAAACTAAAATAATTGAATTTAATAATGGAATATCATATGGGTTAAATATAATAATATTTTTGGGGGGTCAGTTATTTCCAATTTCAATATTAGGTGCGATCGCACAATGAATAAATGTTCAAAAAAAAGATAAAAAAAAAAATAGTTCAGAAATAATAAATAAAATTATTCCAAATTTTATTAATTTTAGTACTTTTAGAGTATGATATCCTTGTATAGTTCCTTCACGAATTACATCTCGTCATCATTGAGTTAAAGTTAAAGTTAAAGTAATTAAGTTAAATAAAATAATTAATACATTTGAAGAGTTAAATCAAATAATTATTCTTAATAATATATTTATAATATTAAATGATAAAATTATTGGTCATGGACTTAAAGTTACTAGGTGATAAGGATGGTTTGAAATTGTCATATTATAAAGATTCATTATAATATAAAAGTCTAAGAATTACAAATACATATGATTGAATAATTGAGACAGATATTTCTAAAATTATTAATAAATTTTGTATAATAATTATAATAAATATAGATGAAATATTTATAGATGAGCCTAGTAAAGATAGTAATAAATGACCTGCTAATATGTTAGCTGATAATCGGATTGCAAGAGTTCAGGGTCGAATTAAATTTCTAATTCTTTCAATAATAACTATAAAGATTATTAGTATAGGGGGAGTATTTAAGGGTAATAAATGTGTAAATATATGATTAGTATTTATTAATCACCCATATAATATAAATGATATTCATAATATTAATGATATAGATAGATTAATTACTATATGACTAGTAGGAGTAAAAATATATGGAAATAATCTTATTAAGTTTATATTTAAAATAAGTATTATTATAGAAATTAAAATAATTAAGTTAGGATAAAAGTATTTTTTTGATAGATTTAAGAATTCTTTAAAAATATAATTATAAGTATATATTAAAAAAATATTAAATCGTGATGGAATTATTCAATATGATCAATTTAATAAAATTAAAGGTAAAATAATTGATATTCAATTAAGTGATAAAATTTTAGTTGAGGGGTCAAAAATAGAGAATATATTATTTATCATATTTTATCTTTAATTTAATTTTTAATTTTAAAGTGATATTTTGATGGGGGGTAGATTTTAATATATTTGTATTTATTTTTAGAGGTAATAATTTTAAATTATAATAATTGATGTGTACTAACAATAAAATTGTTAAAGTTAAAAATAGGTATAATAATAGTCAATATATTGGGCTTATTTGAGGCGTTAAAGAATTTTAAATTAAATAATTATATAATTAATATTTAATATTATAGTTATTTAATTATAATAAATTTACTATCATTAGGAGTAAGTATTATTACTATAAATTGGTTTAAGAGACCATTTCTTTAATTCAGACACCTAATGGTAAAGAGTATTATAAAATAATTATTTTAAATTGACAATTTAATGTTATATAAATTAACTAATTCTTTATTTTTATTTAATATTATGGATTCAGTTAATAAAATTTCAATAATTAGTTCTTTCAATTACAATAGGTATAAATCTATGATATATACCACAAATTTCTGAACATTGTCCAAAATATAAACCAGGTCGGTAAGTAATTAAAGATATTTGATTAATTCGTCCAGGAGTAGCATCTATTTTAATTCCTAATGAAGGGACTGTTCAAGAATGAATTACATCTATGGAAGTTACTAGTAATCGAGTAGGGGTATTAAATGGGATAATTACTCGATTATCAACATCTAATAAGCGAAATTGATTAAAATTTTCAATATATTTAATTATATATGAATCAAATGATACATTTTTAAATTCTGGATATTCATATGATCAATATCATTGATGCCCAATAGATTTTAAAGTAAAATAAGTTGGATTTCATAATTCATCAATAAAATATAATGTTTTTAGAGATGGTACTGAGATAATTATTAATATAATTATAGGAGTAATAGTTCATATAATTTCAATATTATTATTTTTTAATAATTTTAAATTTAAAAATTTATTATTTAAAATAAAAATTATAATATATATAGTTAATATAATAATTATTGTTAATAGAATTATAGTAAAATTGTAAAAATAAATTAAATTATCGGCAAAGGGGGAATTTGGATCTTGAAATGATAATATATTTCATGTAGCTATTTTAATTTGGATTTTATGATTATTTAATCAGGGAATAAATTATTTTAATAAAAATTATTGAATTTTATTTATGAGGCTTAAACTCATTGCACTTTATTCTGCCATATTAAATTATTTTTTAATAATAATAGGAATTTCGTTGAATCTATGTTCTAAAGGAGGATAATTTATTAATCATTCTAAAGATGAATGGTTAAATTTGAATAAAATTAATCGTTTTAATATTAAACTTTCTAAAATAATAATAATTAATAAAATTATTCTATTAAAAGAGATAAATGATCCAATAGATGAAATTATATTTCAACAATAATAGGCATCGGGGTAATCAGAATATCGTCGTGGTATTCCTATTAATCCTAAAAAGTGTTGAGGGAAAAAAGTTATATTTACTCCAATAAATATTATAATAAATTGAAAATTTAATAAATATTTATTTAGGGTTAGACCTGTAAATACAGGGAATCAATGAATTAATCTTGCAATAATTGCGAATACCGCTCCTATTGAAAGGACATAGTGAAAATGACCAATTACGTAGTAAGTATCGTGAAGAATAATATCAATAGAAGAATTTGATAATATAATACCTGTTAGTCCTCCTATAGTAAATAAAAAGATAAATCCTAATGATCAAATAATGGATGGATTTAAATAAATTTTTGAACCACAATAAGTTGCTAGTCAACTAAATACTTTAATACCAGTTGGAATAGCAATAATTATTGTAGCTGAAGTAAAATAAGCTCGTGTGTCTACATCTAATCCTACGGTAAATATATGATGGGCTCATACAATAAATCCTAAAAATCCAATTCCTAGTATAGCATAAATTATTCTTAAGTTTCCAAAAATTTCTTTTTTTCCTCTTTCATTAAAAATAATATGAGAAATTAATCCAAATCCGGGTAAAATTAAAATATAAACTTCAGGGTGTCCAAAAAATCAAAATAAATGTTGGTATAAAATAGGGTCACCTCCACCTGATGGGTCAAAAAATGATGAATTTAAATTTCGATCTGTAAGTAATATAGTAATAGCTCCTGCTAATACAGGGAGGGATAATAAAAGTAGAATTGCAGTAATTATTACTGATCAGGGAAATAAGGGGATTTGATCAAAATTTAGTGATAAATTTTTTATTAATATAATTGAAGCAATAAAATTAATTGCTCCTATAATTGAAGAAATTCCAGCAATATGAAGAGAAAAAATAGTAAAATCTACTGAAGATCTTGGATGAAAATCTATTGAAGATAATGGAGGATAAATTGTTCATCCAGTTCCTGATCCTGTGTTAAGGATATTTCTTAATATTAAAAGTAATAAAGATGGAATTAATAATCAAAATCTTATATTATTTATACGTGGGAAAGCTATGTCAGGAGCACCAATTATTAATGGGATTAGTCAATTTCCAAATCCTCCAATTATAAAAGGTATTACTATAAAAAAAATTATAATAAAAGCATGGGATGTAACAATAGAATTATAAATTTGATCATTGTTAATTCATCCTCCTGGAGTTCTTAATTCTATACGAATAATTATTCTTAATGAAGCTCCTATAGCAGCAGCTCATATAGCAAAAATGAAATATAATATTCCAATATTTTTATGGTTAGTTGAATAAAATCATTTTTTATTTTTAATTAAGATATAATTATTATTATAAATATATTAAACTTTGAAGGTTTAAAGTTTAATTAACTTAAAATCTTAATTTAAAATTTAATATTATGCCTGAATTAAAGGAATAAATTGTAAATTTATTTATGAAATTATATTAATTTCTAATATTAACATTAAATCATAATCTATAATAAAATTTATTTACAATAAAAATTCAATTAAAACTTTATCTCCTATAATAAAATTTTAAAAAAATTTTTTTATGTAATTTAAAAAAAATATTAAATTGCAAATTTAATTTTAATAATAAAATTATTCATAAATTATAAATAATTAAAAGCAAAAGTAAAGATAGTTATAATTATAAATATATAGTAACTTAATAAGGATTTATTTATTTGATTTGATTTAAATTTATAGTTAAATTTAGCTATATAGTTATAATAAGTTATATTAGTTAAATTTATATAATTAAAACATATAATAATAGAAGTTAGAATATAAATTATTCTGTATATATATATATGGTTTTTAATTATGTTTTGTAATATGATTCATTTTATTGTAAAAGTTAAAAATGGTGGTAATTGGGCATTTATAAATATAATAATATTAAATATAAATTTATTATTATTAAAAAAATAGTTTATACTATTTTTGTGTAAGATTTTAAATTCATTTAAAATTTTTAATGTTACTCATACAGTTATTCTATAAAATGTTAAATATCAATATAATAAATAATCATTTGTGTAAGCTGCAATAAGAATGAATCTTGTGTGGAATATTGAAGAGTAGTTTAATAATAGTGGGTAATAATTAATATTAAAGGCTATTAGAGTAGGTATAATTCCTCTAATTAATAAAATAGATAAAATTATTTTATTTTCTGGGATAGATATAGAAAATAAAATTAATGGTATAATTTTAATTAATACTAAGGCTGTAAATATTATATTATATGAAATTTCTTTTATAACTAAATTTATTCAGTAATTTATTGGATAAATTCCTAATTTTAATCAAAGGCCAAGTAATAAAATTAAATTAAGGATTATTTCAAAGCAAAATATTAGTCCTATTAAAATTATAAATGATGCTAGAGTAGAAATTAAATAAAATGTTATAGCTGCTTTTTTTAAGTAATTATAATTTAATATAATAGCAAAAGTTAAAGTAGTTATTTCTAATGAAATTCATATATAAAATGGTTCTGAAATAAAAAGAAATGAAATTGAAAGGGCTAATAATATAAATAAACATAATAATGTAAATGGCCTGGAAAAAATAATATACAATTTTAAATTGAGCATACAAGTGTTAAAATATTTATCTTATTTTTAGTTTGTCTTAAATTATATTTTATTGTATCAGCATATAAAATTTTGAATTTTATGGAATTAATTTAAATTAATAAATATAATTTTAATCTTATATAATTTATATAAAAGATATAAATATCTATTTTTAGAGTATGAATCTACTAGCTTAAATTTAGCTTACTTATATTTATAAAAATGGGTTAATTAATTAAAATTATTTTATAATTTGAATAATTAGTATAAATAATACATATAAAAATAATATAAATTATACATTAATAATATAAATATAAGTATAATAAGGTAATATAATATAATTAATATAAATTATACATTAATAATATAAATATAAGTGTAATAAGGTAATATAATTAATATAAATAATATAAATAATATAAATAGATTTATTAATATATAAATAATTTAATTAATATAAATAAGTAAAATTTATTTAAATACAAATAATACAAATAGTATTAATATAAAAGTATTAATAAATAATTTAAATAATTTAAATAACACAAATAATATAAATAATTTAAATAATATAATTAATATAAATAATACAAATAATATTAATATAAATAATATTAATAATGTGAATTTTACAATTATCATATAAATATTATATGGAGGTTTTTTTTTTTTTTTTAGGATATAAATTCTTAATTTACTATAAATTCTTAATTTACTATAAATTCTTAATTTACTATAAATTCTTAATTTACTATAAATTCTTAATTTACTATAAATTCTTAATTTACTATAAATTCTTAATTTACTATAAATTCTTAATTTACTATAAATTCTTAATTTACCATCATATAAATTCTTAATTTACTATAAATTCTTAATTTATCATCATATAAATTCTTAATTTACTATAAATTCTTAATTTATTATAAATTTTAAATTTATAAATATTAACATTAAATCATAATCTATAATAAAATTTATTTTCAATAAAAATTCAATTAAAACTTTACTTCTTATAATAAAATTTTAATTAGTAATAATGATTATGAATCATATGATTTATTATATCAAAATAATCCTTTTTTCAGGCATATTACTTATATATATATATATATATATATATATATATATATATATAATGATAAATTAATAAAAATTATTATAATAAAATAATTTACTAGGATATAAATTCTTAATTTATTATAAATTCTTAATTTACTATAAATTCTTAATTTACCATCATATAAATTCTTAACTTACTATAAATTCTTAATTTACTAGGATATAAATTCTTAATTTACCATCATATAAATTTATTGTTGAATTTAATAATAGTATATAAATTTTAAGTATTAATTTATACTAATATATATATATATATATATATATATATATATATATATATATATATATATATATATATATATATATATATATAATAATAATAATAATAATAATAATAATAATAATAATAATAAATTAAAACAATTTTTAATTTACTATAAACTCTTAATTTACTATAAATTCTTAATTTACTATAAATTCTTAATTTACCATAAACGTTAGGATTATAATTTATTAGGTATTTTTAAAACAACAATATTTAAATTACTATAAATTTTTAATTTAAATGTAATATTTATATAATAAAATAATTTACTAGGATATAAATTCTTAATTTACTATAAATTCTTAATTTACTATAAATTCTTAATTTACTATAAATTCTTAATTTACCATCATATAAATTCTTAATTTACTATAAATTCTTAATTTACTAGGATATAAATTTTTAATTTATTATAAATTTTTAATTTATTAATATTAACATTAAACAATAATCTATAATAAAATTTATTTACAATAAAAATTCAATTAAAACTTTATCTTTTATAATAAAATTTTAATTAGTAATAATGATTATGAATCATATGATTTATTATATCAAAATAATCCTTTTTTCAGGCATATTATATATATATATATAATGATATATATATAATGATAAATTAATAAAAATTATTATAATAAAATAATTTACTAGGATATAAATTCTTAATTTACTATAAATTCTTAATTTACCATCATATAAATTCTTAATTTATTATAAATTCTTAATTTACCATAAATTCTTAATTTACCATCATATAAATTCTTAATTTACTATAAATTCTTAATTTACTAGGATATAAATTCTTAATTTACTATAAACTCTTAATTTACTATTATATAAATTTTTAATTTACTATCATATAAATTCTTAATTTACTATAAATTCTTAATTTACTAGGATATAAATTCTTAATTTACCATCATATAAATTCTTAATTTACTATAAATTCTTAATTTACCATAAACGTTAGGATTATAATTTATTAGGTATTTTTAAAACAACAATATTCAAATTACTATAAATTTTTAATTTAAATGTAATATTTATATAATAAAATAATTTACTAGGATATAAATTCTTAATTTACTATAAATTCTTAATTTACTAGGATATAAATTCTTAATTTACCATAAACTTTTAATTTACCATTATATAAATTCTTAATTTACTATAAATTCTTAATTTACTATAAATTCTTAATTTACCATCATATAAATTCTTAATTTACTATAAATTCTTAATTTACTATAAATTCTTAATTTACCATCATATAAATTCTTAATTTACTATAAACTTTTAATTTACTATTATATAAATTCTTAATTTATTATAAATTTTTAATTTATTAATATTAACATTAAACAATAATCTATAATAAAATTTATTTACAATAAAAATTCAATTAAAACTTTATTTCTTATAATAAAATTTTAATTAGTAATAATGATTATGAATCATATGATTTATTATATCAAAATAATCTTTTTTTCAGGTATATTATATATATATATATATATATATATATAATGATAAATTAATAAAAATTATTATAATAAAATAATTTACTAGGATATAAATTCTTAATTTACTATAAATTCTTAATTTACTAGGATATAAATTCTTAATTTACTATAAATTCTTAATTTACCATCATATAAATTTATTGTTGAATTTAATAATAGTATATAAATTTTAAGTATTAATTTATACTAATATATATATATATATATATATAATAATAATAATAATAATAATAATAATAATAATAATAATAATAATAATAATAATAATAATAATAATAATAATAATAAATTAAAACAATTTTTAATTTACTAGGATATAAATTCTTAATTTACTATAAATTCTTAATTTACCAGTATATAAATTTATTGTTGAATTAAATAATAGTATATAAATTTTAAGTATTAATTTATACTAATATGTATATATATATATATATATAATAATAATAATAATAATAATAATAATAATAATAATAATAATAATAATAATAATAATAATAATAATAATAATAATAATAAAATAATTTACTAGGATATAAATTCTTAATTTATTATAAATTCTTAATTTACCATCATATAAATTCTTAATTTACTATAAATTCTTAATTTATTATAAATTCTTAATTTACTATCATATAAATTCTTAATTTACTATAAATTCTTAATTTACCATCATATAAATTCTTAATTTACTAGGATATAAATTCTTAATTTACTATAAATTCTTAATTTACTAGGATATAAATTCTTAATTTACTATAAATTCTTAATTTACTATAAATTCTTAATTTACCATAAACGTTAGGATTATAATTTATTAGGTATTTTTAAAACAACAATATTTAAATTACTATAAATTTTTAATTTAAATGTAATATTTATATAATAAAATAATTTACCATCATATAAATTTTTAATTTACTATAAATTCTTAATTTACTATAAATTCTTAATTTACTAGGATATAAATTCTTAATTTACTATAAATTCTTAATTTACTATAAATTCTTAATTTACCATAAATTCTTAATTTACTATAAATTTTTAATTTACTATAAATTCTTAATTTACCATCATATAAATTCTTAATTTACTATAAATTCTTAATTTACTAGGATATAAATTCTTAATTTACCATCATATAAATTCTTAATTTACCATCATATAAATTCTTAATTTACTATAAATTCTTAATTTACCATAAACGTTAGGATTATAATTTATTAGGTATTTTTAAAACAACAATATTCAAATTACTATAAATTTTTAATTTAAATGTAATATATAATAAAATAATTTATTAGGATATAAATTCTTAATTTACTATAAATTCTTAATTTACTAGGATATAAATTCTTAATTTACTATAAATTCTTAATTTACCATCATATAAATTCTTAATTTACTATAAATTCTTAATTTACTAGGATATAAATTCTTAATTTACTATAAATTCTTAATTTACCATCATATAAATTCTTAATTTATTATAAATTCTTAATTTACTATCATATAAATTCTTAATTTATTAGGATATAAATTCTTAATTTACTATAAATTCTTAATTTACTATAAATTCTTAATTTACCATCATATAAATTCTTAATTTACTATAAATTCTTAATTTACCATAAACGTTAGGATTATAATTTATTAGGTATTTTTAAAACAACAATATTCAAATTACTATAAATTTTTAATTTAAATGTAATATTTATATAATAAAATAATTTACCATCATATAAATTCTTAATTTACTATAAATTCTTAATTTACTAGGATATAAATTCTTAATTTATTATAAATTCTTAATTTACTATAAATTCTTAATTTACTAGGATATAAATTCTTAATTTACCATTATATAAATTCTTAATTTACTATAAATTCTTAATTTACTAGGATATAAATTCTTAATTTACTATAAATTCTTAATTTACCATCATATAAATTCTTAATTTACTATAAATTCTTAATTTACTATAAATTCTTAATTTACCATAAACGTTAGGATTATAATTTATTAGGTATTTTTAAAACAACAATATTCAAATTACTATAAATTTTTAATTTAAATGTAATATTTATATAATAAAATAATTTACTAGGATATAAATTCTTAATTTACCATAAATTCTTAATTTACCATAAATTCTTAATTTACTATAAATTCTTAATTTACCATCATATAAATTCTTAATTTACTATAAATTCTTAATTTACCATAAACGTTAGGATTATAATTTATTAGGTATTTTTAAAACAACAATATTCAAATTATTATAAATTTTTAATTTAATTGTAATATTTATACAATAAAATAATTTACTAGGATATAAATTCTTAATTTACTATAAATTCTTAATTTACTAGGATATAAATTCTTAATTTACTATAAATTCTTAATTTACTATAAATTCTTAATTTACTAGGATATAAATTCTTAATTTATTATAAATTCTTAATTTACTATAAATTCTTAATTTACTAGGATATAAATTCTTAATTTACTATAAATTCTTAATTTACTATAAATTCTTAATTTACTAGGATATAAATTCTTAATTTATTATAAATTCTTAATTTACTATAAATTCTTAATTTACTAGGATATAAATTCTTAATTTACTATAAATTCTTAATTTACTAGGATATAAATTCTTAATTTACTATAAATTCTTAATTTACCATCATATAAATTCTTAATTTACCATTATATAAATTCTTAATTTACCATAAACGTTAGGATTATAATTTATTAGGTATTTTTAAAACAACAATATTCAAATTACTATAAATTTTTAATTTAAATGTAATATTTATACAATAAAATAATTTACCATCATATAAATTCTTAATTTACTATAAATTCTTAATTTACCAGGATATAAATTCTTAATTTACTATAAATTCTTAATTTACCATCATATAAATTCTTAATTTATTATAAATTCTTAATTTACTAGGATATAAATTCTTAATTTATTATAAATTCTTAATTTACCATAAACGTTAGGATTATAATTTATTAGGTATTTTTAAAACAACAATATTTAAATTACTATAAATTTTTAATTTAAATGTAATATTTATACAATAAAATAATTTACTAGGATATAAATTCTTAATTTATCATTATATAAATTCTTAAATTACTATAAATTCTTAATTTACTAGGATATAAATTCTTAATTTATTATAAATTCTTAATTTATTAGGATATAAATTCTTAATTTACTATAAATTCTTAATTTACTATAAATTCTTAATTTACCATCATATAAATTCTTAATTTACTATAAATTCTTAATTTACTATAAATTCTTAATTTACCATTATATAAATTCTTAAATTACTGTAAATTTTTAATTTACTATAAATTCTTAATTTACCAGGATATAAATTCTTAATTTACTATAAATTCTTAATTTACCATTATATAAATTCTTAATTTATTATAAATTCTTAATTTATCATCATATAAATTCTTAATTTACTATAAATTCTTAATTTACCATCATATAAATTCTTAATTTACTATAAATTCTTAATTTACCATAAACGTTAGGATTATAATTTATTAGGTATTTTTAAAACAACAATATTCAAATTACTATAAATTTTTAATTTAAATGTAATATTTATATAATAAAATAATTTACTAGGATATAAATTCTTAATTTACTATAAATTCTTAATTTACTAGGATATAAATTCTTAATTTACCATTATATAAATTCTTAATTTACTATAAATTCTTAATTTATTAGGATATAAATTCTTAATTTACTATAAATTCTTAATTTACTATAAATTCTTAATTTACCATAAACGTTAGGATTATAATTTATTAGGTATTTTTAAAACAACAATATTCAAATTACTATAAATTTTTAATTTAAATGTAATATTTATATAATAAAATAATTTACTAGGATATAAATTCTTAATTTACTATAAATTCTTAATTTACTAGGATATAAATTCTTAATTTACTATAAATTCTTAATTTACTATAAATTCTTAATTTACTAGGATATAAATTCTTAATTTACTATAAATTCTTAATTTACCATCATATAAATTCTTAATTTATTATAAATTCTTAATTTACTATAAACGTTAGGATTATAATTTATTAGGTATTTTTAAAACAATATTCAAATTACTATAAATTTTTAATTTAAATGTAATATTTATATAATAAAATAATTTACTAGGATATAAATTCTTAATTTACTATAAATTCTTAATTTACTAGGATATAAATTCTTAATTTACTATAAATTCTTAATTTACCATAAACGTTAGGATTATAATTTATTAGGTATTTTTAAAACAACAATATTCAAATTACTATAAATTTTTAATTTAAATGTAATATTTATATAATAAAATAATTTACTAGGATATAAATTCTTAATTTACTATAAACTATAAATTCTTAATTTACCAGGATATAAATTCTTAATTTACTATAAACTCTTAATTTACTATCATATAAATTCTTAATTTACTATAAATTCTTAATTTACTATAAATTCTTAATTTACTATAAATTCTTAATTTACTATAAATTCTTAATTTACTATAAATTCTTAATTTACCATCATATAAATTCTTAATTTACTAGGATATAAATTCTTAATTTACTATAAATTCTTAATTTACCATCATATAAATTCTTAATTTACTATAAATTCTTAATTTACTATAAATTCTTAATTTATTATAAATTCTTAATTTACTATAAATTCTTAATTTACTATAAATTCTTAATTTATTATAAATTCTTAATTTACTATAAATTCTTAATTTACTATAAATTCTTAATTTACTATAAATTCTTAATTTACTATAAATTCTTAATTTACTAGGATATAAATTCTTAATTTACTATAAATTCTTAATTTACCATCATATAAATTCTTAATTTATTATAAATTCTTAATTTACCATTATATAAATTCTTAATTTACTATAAATTCTTAATTTACTATAAATTCTTAATTTATTAGGATATAAATTCTTAATTTACTATAAATTCTTAATTTACCATCATATAAATTCTTAATTTACTATAAATTCTTAATTTACTAGGATATAAATTCTTAATTTACTATAAATTCTTAATTTACTATAAATTCTTAATTTACTATAAATTCTTAATTTACTATAAATTCTTAATTTACTATAAATTCTTAATTTACCATAAACGTTAGGATTATAATTTATTAGGTATTTTTAAAACAACAATATTCAAATTACTATAAATTTTTAATTTAAATGTAATATTTATACAATAAAATAATTTACTAGGATATAAATTCTTAATTTACTATAAATTCTTAATTTACTAGGATATAAATTCTTAATTTATTATAAATTCTTAATTTATCATCATATAAATTCTTAATTTACTATAAATTCTTAATTTACTATAAATTCTTAATTTACCATTATATAAATTCTTAATTTACTATAAATTCTTAATTTACTAGGATATAAATTCTTAATTTACTATAAATTCTTAATTTACTATAAATTCTTAATTTACCATAAACGTTAGGATTATAATTTATTAGGTATTTTTAAAACAACAATATTCAAATTACTATAAATTTTTAATTTAAATGTAATATTTATATAATAAAATAATTTACTAGGATATAAATTCTTAATTTACTATAAATTCTTAATTTACTAGGATATAAATTCTTAATTTACTATAAATTCTTAATTTACCATAAATGTTAGGATTATAATTTATTAGGTATTTTTAAAACAACAATATTTAAATTACTATAAATTTTTAATTTAAATGTAATATTTATATAATAAAATAATTTACTAGGATATAAATTCTTAATTTACTATAAATTCTTAATTTACCATCATATAAATTCTTAATTTACTATAAATTCTTAATTTACTAGGATATAAATTCTTAATTTACTATAAATTCTTAATTTACCATCATATAAATTCTTAATTTACTATAAATTCTTAATTTACTATAAATTCTTAATTTACTATAAATTCTTAATTTACTATAAATTTTTAATTTACTATCATATAAATTCTTAATTTACTATAAATTCTTAATTTACTAGGATATAAATTCTTAATTTACTATAAATTCTTAATTTACCATTATATAAATTCTTAATTTACTATAAATTCTTAATTTACTATAAATTCTTAATTTATTATAAATTCTTAATTTACTATAAATTCTTAATTTACTATAAATTCTTAATTTACTAGGATATAAATTCTTAATTTATTATAAATTCTTAATTTATCATCATATAAATTCTTAATTTACTATAAATTCTTAATTTACTATAAATTCTTAATTTACCATCATATAAATTCTTAATTTACTATAAATTCTTAATTTACTATAAATTCTTAATTTACCATAAACGTTAGGATTATAATTTATTAGGTATTTTTAAAACAACAATATTTAAATTACTATAAATTTTTAATTTAAATGTAATATTTATACAATAAAATAATTTACCATCATATAAATTTTTAATTTACTATAAATTCTTAATTTACTATCATATAAATTCTTAATTTACTATAAATTCTTAATTTACCATTATATAAATTCTTAATTTACTATAAATTCTTAATTTACTAGGATATAAATTCTTAATTTACTATAAATTCTTAATTTACCATTATATAAATTCTTAATTTACTATAAATTTTTAATTTATTATGATATAAATTTTTAATTTACTATAAATTCTTAATTTACCATTATATAAATTCTTAATTTACTATAAATTCTTAATTTACATCATATAAACTCTTAATTTACCATAAACTCTTAATTTATTAGGATATAAATTCTTAATTTACTATAAACTTTTAATTTATCATCATATAAATTCTTAATTTATTATAAATTCTTAATTTACTATAAATTCTTAATTTACTATAAATTCTTAATTTACTATAAATTCTTAATTTACTATAAACGTTAGGATTATAATTTATTAGGTATTTTTAAAACAACAATATTCAAATTACTATAAATTTTTAATTTAAATGTAATATTTATACAATAAAATAATTTACTAGGATATAAATTCTTAATTTATCATTATATAAATTCTTAATTTACTATAAATTCTTAATTTACTAGGATATAAATTC
Organism: Megalopta genalis; assembly: GCF_051020955.1. Taxonomy (NCBI): domain Eukaryota; kingdom Metazoa; phylum Arthropoda; class Insecta; order Hymenoptera; family Halictidae; genus Megalopta; species Megalopta genalis. Next base: position 265,115 of record NW_027476306.1, read on the forward strand.
TTAATTTATTATAAATTCTTAATTTACCATCATATAAATTCTTAATTTACTATAAATTCTTAATTTACTATCATATAAATTCTTAATTTACTATAAATTCTTAATTTACCATTATATAAATTCTTAAATTACTATAAATTTTTAATTTACTATAAATTCTTAATTTACCATCATATAAATTCTTAATTTATTATAAATTCTTAATTTACTATAAATTCTTAATTTACTAGGATATAAATTCTTAATTTACTATAAATTCTTAATTTACTATAAATTCTTAATTTACTAGGATATAAATTCTTAATTTATTATAAATTCTTAATTTACTATAAATTCTTAATTTACTAGGATATAAATTCTTAATTTACCATCATATAAATTCTTAATTTACTATAAATTCTTAATTTACTAGGATATAAATTCTTAATTTACTATAAATTCTTAATTTACCATAAACGTTAGGATTATAATTTATTAGGTATTTTTAAAACAATATTCAAATTACTATAAATTTTTAATTTAAATGTAATATTTATATAATAAAATAATTTACTAGGATATAAATTCTTAATTTACTATAAATTCTTAATTTACCATCATATAAATTCTTAATTTACTATAAATTCTTAATTTACTAGGATATAAATTCTTAATTTACTATAAATTCTTAATTTACCATCATATAAATTCTTAATTTACTATAAATTCTTAATTTACTAGGATATAAATTCTTAATTTACTATAAATTCTTAATTTACTATAAATTCTTAATTTACTAGGATATAAATTCTTAATTTACTATAAACTCTTAATTTATTAGGATATAAATTCTTAATTTACTATAAATTCTTAATTTACTAGGATATAAATTCTTAATTTACTATAAATTCTTAATTTATTATAAATTCTTAATTTACTAGGATATAAATTCTTAATTTACTATAAATTCTTAATTTACTATAAATTCTTAATTTACCATCATATAAATTCTTAATTTACCATCATATAAATTCTTAATTTACTATAAATTCTTAATTTACTAGAATATAAATTCTTAATTTACTATAAATTCTTAATTTACCATCATATAAATTCTTAATTTATTATAAATTCTTAATTTACTATAAATTCTTAATTTACTATAAATTCTTAATTTACTATAAATTCTTAATTTACTATAAATTCTTAATTTACTATAAACGTTAGGATTATAATTTATTAGGTATTTTTAAAACAACAATATTCAAATTACTATAAATTTTTAATTTAAATGTAATATTTATATAATAAAATAATTTACTAGGATATAAATTCTTAATTTACTATAAATTCTTAATTTACTAGGATATAAATTCTTAATTTACTATAAATTCTTAATTTACTATAAATTCTTAATTTACCATAAACGTTAGGATTATAATTTATTAGGTATTTTTAAAACAACAATATTTAAATTACTATAAATTTTTAATTTAAATGTAATATTTATATAATAAAATAATTTACTAGGATATAAATTCTTAATTTACTATAAATTCTTAATTTACTATAAATTCTTAATTTACTAGGATATAAATTCTTAATTTATTATAAATTCTTAATTTACTATAAATTCTTAATTTATCATAAACGTTAGGATTATAATTTATTAGGTATTTTTAAAACAACAATATTCAAATTATTATAAATTTTTAATTTAATTGTAATATTTATACAATAAAATAATTTACTAGGATATAAATTCTTAATTTACTATAAATTCTTAATTTACTAGGATATAAATTCTTAATTTACTATAAATTCTTAATTTACCATCATATAAATTCTTAATTTACTATAAATTCTTAATTTACTATAAATTCTTAATTTATTAGGATATAAATTCTTAATTTACTATAAATTCTTAATTTACTATAAATTCTTAATTTACCATAAACGTTAGGATTATAATTTATTAGGTATTTTTAAAACAACAATATTCAAATTACTATAAATTTTTAATTTAAATGTAATATTTATATAATAAAATAATTTACTAGGATATAAATTCTTAATTTACCATAAATTCTTAATTTACCATCATATAAATTCTTAATTTATTATAAATTCTTAATTTACTAGGATATAAATTCTTAATTTACTATAAATTCTTAATTTACCATCATATAAATTCTTAATTTACTATAAATTCTTAATTTACTATAAATTCTTAATTTACTATAAATTCTTAATTTACTATAAATTCTTAATTTACTATAAATTCTTAATTTACCATCATATAAATTCTTAATTTACCATAAACGTTAGGATTATAATTTATTAGGTATTTTTAAAACAACAATATTCAAATTACTATAAATTCTTAATTTACTATAAATTCTTAATTTACCATTATATAAATTCTTAATTTACTATAAATTCTTAATTTACTAGGATATAAATTCTTAATTTACTATAAATTCTTAATTTACCATTATATAAATTCTTAATTTACTATAAATTTTTAATTTACTATAAATTCTTAATTTACCATCATATAAATTCTTAATTTACTATAAATTCTTAATTTACATCATATAAACTCTTAATTTACCATAAACTCTTAATTTATTAGGATATAAATTCTTAATTTACTATAAACTCTTAATTTATCATCATATAAATTCTTAATTTACTATAAATTCTTAATTTACTAGGATATAAATTCTTAATTTACTATAAATTCTTAATTTACCATCATATAAATTCTTAATTTACTAGGATATAAATTCTTAATTTACTATAAATTCTTAATTTACTATAAATTCTTAATTTACTATAAATTCTTAATTTACTATAAATTCTTAATTTACCATAAACGTTAGGATTATAATTTATTAGGTATTTTTAAAACAACAATATTCAAATTACTATAAATTTTTAATTTAAATGTAATATTTATACAATAAAATAATTTACTAGGATATAAATTCTTAATTTATCATTATATAAATTCTTAATTTACTATAAATTCTTAATTTACTAGGATATAAATTCTTAATTTACTATAAATTCTTAATTTACCATCATATAAATTCTTAATTTACTAGGATATAAATTCTTAATTTACTATCATATAAATTCTTAATTTACTATAAATTCTTAATTTACCATTATATAAATTCTTAATTTACTATAAATTCTTAATTTACTAGGATATAAATTCTTAATTTACTATAAATTCTTAATTTACCAGGATATAAATTCTTAATTTACTATAAACTCTTAATTTACTATCATATAAATTCTTAATTTATTATAAATTCTTAATTTACTATAAATTCTTAATTTATCATAAACGTTAGGATTATAATTTATTAGGTATTTTTAAAACAACAATATTCAAATTACTATAAATTTTTAATTTAAATGTAATATTTATATAATAAAATAATTTACCATCATATAAATTCTTAATTTACTATAAATTCTTAATTTACTATAAATTCTTAATTTACTAGGATATAAATTCTTAATTTACTATAAATTCTTAATTTACCATAAACGTTAGGATTATAATTTATTAGGTATTTTTAAAACAACAATATTCAAATTACTATAAATTTTTAATTTAAATGTAATATTTATATAATAAAATAATTTACTAGGATATAAATTCTTAATTTACTATAAATTCTTAATTTACTAGGATATAAATTCTTAATTTACTATAAATTCTTAATTTACCATCATATAAATTCTTAATTTACTATAAATTCTTAATTTACTAGGATATAAATTCTTAATTTACTATAAATTCTTAATTTACTATAAATTCTTAATTTACTAGGATATAAATTCTTAATTTACTATAAACTCTTAATTTACTAGGATATAAATTCTTAATTTACTAGGATATAAATTCTTAATTTACTATAAATTCTTAATTTATTATAAATTCTTAATTTACTAGGATATAAATTCTTAATTTACTATAAATTCTTAATTTACTATAAATTCTTAATTTACTAGGATATAAATTCTTAATTTACTATAAATTCTTAATTTACTAGGATATAAATTCTTAATTTACTATAAATTCTTAATTTACCATCATATAAATTCTTAATTTATTATAAATTCTTAATTTACTATAAATTCTTAATTTACTATAAATTCTTAATTTACTATAAATTCTTAATTTATTATAAATTCTTAATTTACTATAAACGTTAGGATTATAATTTATTAGGTATTTTTAAAACAACAATATTCAAATTACTATAAATTTTTAATTTAAATGTAATATTTATATAATAAAATAATTTACCATTATATAAATTCTTAATTTACTATAAATTCTTAATTTACTAGGATATAAATTCTTAATTTACTATAAATTCTTAATTTACTATAAATTCTTAATTTACCAGGATATAAATTCTTAATTTACTATAAATTCTTAATTTACCAGGATATAAATTCTTAATTTACTATAAATTCTTAATTTACCATAAACGTTAGGATTATAATTTATTAGGTATTTTTAAAACAACAATATTCAAATTACTATAAATTTTTAATTTAAATGTAATATTTATATAATAAAATAATTTACTAGGATATAAATTCTTAATTTACTATAAATTCTTAATTTATTAGGATATAAATTCTTAATTTACCATAAATTCTTAATTTACTATCATATAAATTCTTAATTTACCATAAATTCTTAATTTATCATCATATAAATTCTTAATTTACTATAAATTCTTAATTTACTATAAATTCTTAATTTACTAGGATATAAATTCTTAATTTATTATAAATTCTTAATTTACTATAAATTTTTAATTTACTATAAATTCTTAATTTACCATCATATAAATTCTTAATTTACTATAAATTCTTAATTTACTATAAACGTTAGGATTATAATTTATTAGGTATTTTTAAAACAACAATATTCAAATTACTATAAATTTTTAATTTAAATGTAATATTTATATAATAAAATAATTTACTAGGATATAAATTCTTAATTTACTATAAATTCTTAATTTACTAGGATATAAATTCTTAATTTACTAGGATACAAATTCTTAATTTATTATAAATTCTTAATTTACTATAAATTCTTAATTTACTATAAATTCTTAATTTACCATAAACGTTAGGATTATAATTTATTAGGTATTTTTAAAACAACAATATTTAAATTACTATAAATTTTTAATTTAAATGTAATATTTATATAATAAAATAATTTACTAGGATATAAATTCTTAATTTACTATAAATTCTTAATTTACTATAAATTCTTAATTTACTAGGATATAAATTCTTAATTTACCATAAATTCTTAATTTATTATAAATTCTTAATTTACCATAAACGTTAGGATTATAATTTATTAGGTATTTTTAAAACAACAATATTCAAATTATTATAAATTTTTAATTTAATTGTAATATTTATACAATAAAATAATTTACTAGGATATAAATTCTTAATTTATTATAAATTCTTAATTTACTATAAATTCTTAATTTACTATAAATTCTTAATTTACTATAAATTCTTAATTTACCATCATATAAATTCTTAATTTACTATAAATTCTTAATTTACTAGGATATAAATTCTTAATTTACTATAAATTCTTAATTTACCATAAACGTTAGGATTATAATTTATTAGGTATTTTTAAAACAACAATATTCAAATTACTATAAATTTTTAATTTAAATGTAATATTTATATAATAAAATAATTTACTAGGATATAAATTCTTAATTTACTATAAATTCTTAATTTACTAGGATATAAATTCTTAATTTACTATAAATTCTTAATTTACCATAAACGTTAGGATTATAATTTATTAGGTATTTTTAAAACAACAATATTCAAATTACTATAAATTTTTAATTTAAATGTAATATTTATATAATAAAATAATTTACTAGGATATAAATTCTTAATTTACTATAAATTCTTAATTTACTATAAATTCTTAATTTACTAGGATATAAATTCTTAATTTATTATAAATTCTTAATTTACTATAAATTCTTAATTTATCATAAACGTTAGGATTATAATTTATTAGGTATTTTTAAAACAACAATATTCAAATTATTATAAATTTTTAATTTAATTGTAATATTTATACAATAAAATAATTTACTAGGATATAAATTCTTAATTTACTATAAATTCTTAATTTACTAGGATATAAATTCTTAATTTACTATAAATTCTTAATTTACCATCATATAAATTCTTAATTTACTAGGATATAAATTCTTAATTTACTATAAATTCTTAATTTACTATAAATTCTTAATTTACTATAAATTCTTAATTTACCATAAACGTTAGGATTATAATTTATTAGGTATTTTTAAAACAACAATATTCAAATTACTATAAATTTTTAATTTAAATGTAATATTTATACAATAAAATAATTTACTAGGATATAAATTCTTAATTTACTATAAATTCTTAATTTACCATCATACAAATTCTTAATTTACTATAAATTTTTAATTTACTAGGATATAAATTCTTAATTTACTATAAATTCTTAATTTACCATCATATAAATTCTTAATTTACTATAAATTTTTAATTTACTAGGATATAAATTCTTAATTTACTATAAATTCTTAATTTACTATAAATTCTTAATTTACTAGGATATAAATTCTTAATTTACTATAAATTCTTAATTTACCATCATATAAATTCTTAATTTACTATAAATTCTTAATTTACTATAAATTCTTAATTTACTAGGATATAAATTCTTAATTTACTATAAATTCTTAATTTACCATCATATAAATTCTTAATTTACTATAAATTCTTAATTTACTATAAATTCTTAATTTACCATAAACGTTAGGATTATAATTTATTAGGTATTTTTAAAACAACAATATTCAAATTACTATAAATTTTTAATTTAAATGTAATATTTATATAATAAAATAATTTACTATAAATTCTTAATTTACTATAAATTCTTAATTTACTATAAATTCTTAATTTACCATTATATAAATTCTTAATTTATTATAAATTCTTAATTTACCATAAACGTTAGGATTATAATTTATTAGTTATTTTTAAAACAACAATATTCAAATTACTATAAATTTTTAATTTAAATGTAATATTTATACAATAAAATAATTTACTAGGATATAAATTCTTAATTTACTATAAATTCTTAATTTACCATAAACGTTAGGATTATAATTTATTAGGTATTTTTAAAACAACAATATTCAAATTACTATAAATTTTTAATTTAAATGTAATATTTATACAATAAAATAATTTATTAGGATATAAATTCTTAATTTACTAGGATATAAATTCTTAATTTACTATAAATTCTTAATTTACTATAAATTCTTAATTTACCATCATATAAATTCTTAATTTACTATAAATTCTTAATTTACTATAAATTCTTAATTTACCATCATATAAATTCTTAATTTACTATAAATTCTTAATTTACTATAAATTCTTAATTTACTAGGATACAAATTCTTAATTTATTATAAATTCTTAATTTACTATAAATTCTTAATTTACTATAAATTCTTAATTTACTATAAACTCTTAATTTACCAGGATATAAATTCTTAATTTACTATAAACTCTTAATTTACTATAAACGTTAGGATTATAATTTATTAGGTATTTTTAAAACAACAATATTCAAATTACTATAAATTTTTAATTTAAATGTAATATTTATATAATAAAATAATTTACTAGGATATAAATTCTTAATTTACTATAAATTCTTAATTTACTAGGATATAAATTCTTAATTTACTATAAATTCTTAATTTACTATAAATTCTTAATTTACCATAAACGTTAGGATTATAATTTATTAGGTATTTTTAAAACAACAATATTCAAATTACTATAAATTTTTAATTTAAATGTAATATTTATACAATAAAATAATTTACTAGGATATAAATTCTTAATTTACTATAAATTCTTAATTTACTATAAATTCTTAATTTACTATAAATTCTTAATTTACTATAAATTCTTAATTTACTATAAATTCTTAATTTATCATAAACGTTAGGATTATAATTTATTAGGTATTTTTAAAACAACAATATTCAAATTATTATAAATTTTTAATTTAATTGTAATATTTATATAATAAAATAATTTACTAGGATATAAATTCTTAATTTACTATAAATTCTTAATTTACTAGGATATAAATTCTTAATTTACTATAAATTCTTAATTTACCATCATATAAATTCTTAATTTACTATAAATTCTTAATTTACTATAAATTCTTAATTTATTAGGATATAAATTCTTAATTTACTATAAATTCTTAATTTACTATAAATTCTTAATTTACCATAAACGTTAGGATTATAATTTATTAGGTATTTTTAAAACAACAATATTCAAATTACTATAAATTTTTAATTTAAATGTAATATTTATATAATAAAATAATTTACTAGGATATAAATTCTTAATTTACCATAAATTCTTAATTTACTATAAATTCTTAATTTACTATAAATTCTTAATTTACCATAAACGTTAGGATTATAATTTATTAGGTATTTTTAAAACAACAATATTCAAATTACTATAAATTTTTAATTTAAATGTAATATTTATATAATAAAATAATTTACTAGGATATAAATTCTTAATTTACCATAAATTCTTAATTTACTATAAATTCTTAATTTACCATCATATAAATTCTTAATTTACTATAAATTCTTAATTTACTAGGATATAAATTCTTAATTTACTATAAATTCTTAATTTACTATAAATTCTTAATTTACTATAAATTCTTAATTTACTATAAATTCTTAATTTACTATAAATTCTTAATTTACTATAAATTCTTAATTTACCATAAACGTTAGGATTATAATTTATTAGGTATTTTTAAAACAACAATATTCAAATTACTATAAATTTTTAATTTAAATGTAATATTTATACAATAAAATAATTTACCATCATATAAATTTTTAATTTACTATAAATTCTTAATTTACCAGGATATAAATTCTTAATTTACTATAAATTCTTAATTTACCATTATATAAATTCTTAATTTATTATAAATTCTTAATTTATCATCATATAAATTCTTAATTTACTATAAATTCTTAATTTACCATCATATAAATTCTTAATTTATTATAAATTCTTAATTTACCATAAACGTTAGGATTATAATTTATTAGGTATTTTTAAAACAACAATATTCAAATTACTATAAATTTTTAATTTAAATGTAATATTTATATAAATTCTTAATTTACTAGGATATAAATTCTTAATTTACTATAAATTCTTAATTTACTAGGATATAAATTCTTAATTTATTATAAATTCTTAATTTATTAGGATATAAATTCTTAATTTACTATAAATTCTTAATTTATTAGGATATAAATTCTTAATTTATTATAAATTCTTAATTTACTATAAATTCTTAATTTACTAGGATATAAATTCTTAATTTATTATAAATTCTTAATTTACTATAAATTCTTAATTTACTAGGATATAAATTCTTAATTTACCATCATATAAATTCTTAATTTACTATAAACTCTTAATTTACTATCATATAAATTCTTAATTTACCATAAATTCTTAATTTACTATAAATTCTTAATTTACCATAAACGTTAGGATTATAATTTATTAGGTATTTTTAAAACAACAATATTCAAATTACTATAAATTTTTAATTTAAATGTAATATTTATATAATAAAATAATTTACCATTATATAAATTCTTAATTTATTATAAATTCTTAATTTATTAGGATATAAATTCTTAATTTACTATAAATTCTTAATTTACTATAAATTCTTAATTTACCATAAACGTTAGGATTATAATTTATTAGGTATTTTTAAAACAACAATATTCAAATTACTATAAATTTTTAATTTAAATGTAATATTTATACAATAAAATAATTTATTAGGATATAAATTCTTAATTTACTATAAATTCTTAATTTACTAGGATATAAATTCTTAATTTACTATAAATTCTTAATTTACTAGGATATAAATTCTTAATTTACTATAAATTCTTAATTTACTATAAATTCTTAATTTACCATAAACGTTAGGATTATAATTTATTAGGTATTTTTAAAACAACAATATTCAAATTACTATAAATTTTTAATTTAAATGTAATATTTATACAATAAAATAATTTACTAGGATATAAATTCTTAATTTACTATAAATTCTTAATTTACCATCATATAAATTCTTAATTTACTATAAATTCTTAATTTACTATAAATTCTTAATTTATTAGGATATAAATTCTTAATTTACTATAAATTCTTAATTTACTATAAATTCTTAATTTACCATAAACGTTAGGATTATAATTTATTAGGTATTTTTAAAACAACAATATTCAAATTACTATAAATTTTTAATTTAAATGTAATATTTATATAATAAAATAATTTACTAGGATATAAATTCTTAATTTACTATAAATTCTTAATTTACTAGGATATAAATTCTTAATTTACTATAAATTCTTAATTTACCATCATATAAATTCTTAATTTACTATAAATTCTTAATTTACCATAAACGTTAAGATTATAATTTATTAGGTATTTTTAAAACAACAATATTCAAATTACTATAAATTTTTAATTTAAATGTAATATTTATACAATAAAATAATTTACTAGGATATAAATTCTTAATTTACTATAAATTCTTAATTTACTAGGATATAAATTCTTAATTTATTATAAATTCTTAATTTATCATCATATAAATTCTTAATTTACTATAAATTCTTAATTTACTATAAATTCTTAATTTACCATTATATAAATTCTTAATTTACTATAAATTCTTAATTTACTAGGATATAAATTCTTAATTTACTATAAATTCTTAATTTACTATAAATTCTTAATTTACCATAAACGTTAGGATTATAATTTATTAGGTATTTTTAAAACAACAATATTCAAATTACTATAAATTTTTAATTTAAATGTAATATTTATATAATAAAATAATTTACTAGGATATAAATTCTTAATTTACTATAAATTCTTAATTTACTAGGATATAAATTCTTAATTTACTATAAATTCTTAATTTACCATAAACGTTAGGATTATAATTTATTAGGTATTTTTAAAACAACAATATTCAAATTACTATAAATTTTTAATTTAAATGTAATATTTATATAATAAAATAATTTACTATTATATAAATTCTTAATTTACTATAAATTCTTAATTTACTAGGATATAAATTCTTAATTTACTATAAATTCTTAATTTACCATAAACGTTAGGATTATAATTTATTAGGTATTTTTAAAACAACAATATTCAAATTACTATAAATTTTTAATTTAAATGTAATATTTATATAATAAAATAATTTACTAGGATATAAATTCTTAATTTACTATAAATTCTTAATTTACCATCATATAAATTCTTAATTTATTATAAATTCTTAATTTACCATAAACGTTAGGATTATAATTTATTAGGTATTTTTAAAACAACAATATTCAAATTACTATAAATTTTTAATTTAATTGTAATATTTATACAATAAAATAATTTACTAGGATATAAATTCTTAATTTACTATAAATTCTTAATTTACCATAAACGTTAGGATTATAATTTATTAGGTATTTTTAAAACAACAATATTCAAATTATTATAAATTTTTAATTTAAATGTAATATTTATACAATAAAATAATTTACCATCATATAAATTCTTAATTTACTATAAATTCTTAATTTACTATCATATAAATTCTTAATTTACTATAAATTCTTAATTTACTATAAATTCTTAATTTACCATCATATAAATTTTTAATTTATTATAAATTTTATATTTAAATTTAATTTATTATAAATTATTAATATAAAATTTTAAATTTATATTAATTATGTTGAATTCAATTTAATATGAAAATGTATTTAATTCAATTATTATTATAGTAATTTAAGATAATTATTAATTTTCTTTAAATTATTAAAGAAATTTTCATGTTTTTGGGTGCTAAGGAGGTTTTTTGGCCGTTTTTCGGGGTTTTTTGGCCGTTTTTCGGGGTTTTTGGGCCGTTTTCGGAGATTTTTGGACAGGTTGGCATTTTTTTTTATTTTTTCATTAAACATTTATTGGTTAAATATTTATATATTAATAAATAATTTTACGATATATCATTTGTTAATTATATTTAATTATATTGTAGTGAGATTTATAAATTTATTCTACTTCTTAATAAGAAGTAGGATCAATAATTATTCTATAAATATATAAATTGATTTATTAAACCTTCATTATTTATCTAAATGGATCCATTTATATATATCTATGAGGACAGGTCATATGTCTAAATTTATAGTTGATCTATCAAGAATACATTTTAATAAACTCAATAATTCTGTGATTATTATTTTATAAATTTATAATATATATATTTATATATATATATAAATATATTATATATATATATTTAATTATAGTTAATTAATAAAATATTTAAATTAATATAGATATTATTATATATATAAATAAATCAATAAAATCTAAATAAATATATTGTTATTATATAAATATATATATATATATAATATATATGTATAATTATTAAATTATAAATAATAATAAATTAATAAATAAATTTAATGATTAATATAATAATAATTTATTAATAATTAAATAATTAATAGATCATATTTAATATTAAATATATATATATATATAAATATTTAATATATATATATATATATAAAGTTAGGGGTAAAAAATTAGTCAAATTAGAATTTGTATGAAAATATATTTATATAGGTATTTATTATTATACAAATATTATGTATGAATTAGAATTTGTATGAAAATATATTTATATAGGTATTTATTATTATACAAATATTATATATGAATTAGAATTTGTATGAAAATATATTTATATAGGTATTTATTATTATACAAATATTATATATGAATTAGAATTTGTATGAAAATATATTTATATAGGTATTTATTATCATACAAATATTATATATGAATTAGAATTTGTATGAAAATATATTTATATAGGTATTATTATACAAATATTATATATGAATTAGAATTTGTATGAAAATATATTTATATAGGTATTATTATACAAATATTATATATAAATTAGAATTTGTATGAAAATATATTTATTAGGTATTATTTTATATAAATATTATATTTAAATTAAGATTAAAATGAAAATGTATTTAATTCAATTATTATTATAGTAATTTAAGATAATTATTAATTTTCTTTAAATTATTAAAGAAATTTTCATGTTTTTGGGTGCTAAGGAGGTTTTTTGGCCGTTTTTCGGGGTTTTTTGGCCGTTTTTCGGGGTTTTTGGGCCGTTTTCGGAGATTTTTGGACAGGTTGGCATTTTTTTTTATTTTTTCATTAAACATTTATTGGTTAAATATTTATATATTAATAAATAATTTTACGATATATCATTTGTTAATTATATTTAATTATATTGTAGTGAGATTTATAAATTTATTCTACTTCTTAATAAGAAGTAGGATCAATAATTATTCTATAAATATATAAATTGATTTATTAAACCTTCATTATTTATCTAAATGGATCCATTTATATATATCTATGAGGACAGGTCATATGTCTAAATTTATAGTTGATCTATCAAGAATACATTTTAATAAACTCAATAATTCTGTGATTATTATTTTATAAATTTATAATATATATATTTATATATATATATAAATATATTATATATATATATTTAATTATAGTTAATTAATAAAATATTTAAATTAATATAGATATTATTATATATATAAATAAATCAATAAAATCTAAATAAATATATTGTTATTATATAAATATATATATATATATAATATATATGTATAATTATTAAATTATAAATAATAATAAATTAATAAATAAATTTAATGATTAATATAATAATAATTTATTAATAATTAAATAATTAATAGATCATATTTAATATTAAATATATATATATATATAAATATTTAATATATATATATATATATAAAGTTAGGGGTAAAAAATTAGTCAAATTAGAATTTGTATGAAAATATATTTATATAGGTATTTATTATTATACAAATATTATGTATGAATTAGAATTTGTATGAAAATATATTTATATGGGTATTTATTATTATACAAATATTATATATGAATTAGAATTTGTATGAAAATATATTTATATAGGTATTTATTATTATACAAATATTATATATGAATTAGAATTTGTATGAAAATATATTTATATAGGTATTTATTATCATACAAATATTATATATGAATTAGAATTTGTATGAAAATATATTTATATAGGTATTATTATACAAATATTATATATGAATTAGAATTTGTATGAAAATATATTTATATAGGTATTATTATACAAATATTATATATAAATTAGAATTTGTATGAAAATATATTTATTAGGTATTATTTTATATAAATATTATATTTAAATTAAGATTAAAATGAAAATGTATTTAATTCAATTATTATTATAGTAATTTAAGATAATTATTAATTTTCTTTAAATTATTAAAGAAATTTTCATGTTTTTGGGTGCTAAGGAGGTTTTTTGGCCGTTTTTCGGGGTTTTTTGGCCGTTTTTCGGGGTTTTTGGGCCGTTTTCGGAGATTTTTGGACAGGTTGGCATTTTTTTTTATTTTTTCATTAAACATTTATTGGTTAAATATTTATATATTAATAAATAATTTTACGATATATCATTTGTTAATTATATTTAATTATATTGTAGTGAGATTTATAAATTTATTCTACTTCTTAATAAGAAGTAGGATCAATAATTATTCTATAAATATATAAATTGATTTATTAAACCTTCATTATTTATCTAAATGGATCCATTTATATATATCTATGAGGACAGGTCATATGTCTAAATTTATAGTTGATCTATCAAGAATACATTTTAATAAACTCAATAATTCTGTGATTATTATTTTATAAATTTATAATATATATATTTATATATATATATAAATATATTATATATATATATTTAATTATAGTTAATTAATAAAATATTTAAATTAATATAGATATTATTATATATATAAATAAATCAATAAAATCTAAATAAATATATTGTTATTATATAAATATATATATATATATAATATATATGTATAATTATTAAATTATAAATAATAATAAATTAATAAATAAATTTAATGATTAATATAATAATAATTTATTAATAATTAAATAATTAATAGATCATATTTAATATTAAATATATATATATATATAAATATTTAATATATATATATATATATAAAGTTAGGGGTAAAAAATTAGTCAAATTAGAATTTGTATGAAAATATATTTATATAGGTATTTATTATTATACAAATATTATGTATGAATTAGAATTTGTATGAAAATATATTTATATGGGTATTTATTATTATACAAATATTATATATGAATTAGAATTTGTATGAAAATATATTTATATAGGTATTTATTATTATACAAATATTATATATGAATTAGAATTTGTATGAAAATATATTTATATAGGTATTTATTATCATACAAATATTATATATGAATTAGAATTTGTATGAAAATATATTTATATAGGTATTATTATACAAATATTATATATGAATTAGAATTTGTATGAAAATATATTTATATAGGTATTATTATACAAATATTATATATAAATTAGAATTTGTATGAAAATATATTTATTAGGTATTATTTTATATAAATATTATATTTAAATTAAGATTAAAATGAAAATGTATTTAATTCAATTATTATTATAGTAATTTAAGATAATTATTAATTTTCTTTAAATTATTAAAGAAATTTTCATGTTTTTGGGTGCTAAGGAGGTTTTTTGGCCGTTTTTCGGGGTTTTTTGGCCGTTTTTCGGGGTTTTTGGGCCGTTTTCGGAGATTTTTGGACAGGTTGGCATTTTTTTTTATTTTTTCATTAAACATTTATTGGTTAAATATTTATATATTAATAAATAATTTTACGATATATCATTTGTTAATTATATTTAATTATATTGTAGTGAGATTTATAAATTTATTCTACTTCTTAATAAGAAGTAGGATCAATAATTATTCTATAAATATATAAATTGATTTATTAAACCTTCATTATTTATCTAAATGGATCCATTTATATATATCTATGAGGACAGGTCATATGTCTAAATTTATAGTTGATCTATCAAGAATACATTTTAATAAACTCAATAATTCTGTGATTATTATTTTATAAATTTATAATATATATATTTATATATATATATAAATATATTATATATATATATTTAATTATAGTTAATTAATAAAATATTTAAATTAATATAGATATTATTATATATATAAATAAATCAATAAAATCTAAATAAATATATTGTTATTATATAAATATATATATATATATAATATATATGTATAATTATTAAATTATAAATAATAATAAATTAATAAATAAATTTAATGATTAATATAATAATAATTTATTAATAATTAAATAATTAATAGATCATATTTAATATTAAATATATATATATATATAAATATTTAATATATATATATATATATAAAGTTAGGGGTAAAAATTAGTCAAATTAGAATTTGTATGAAAATATATTTATATAGGTATTTATTATTATACAAATATTATGTATGAATTAGAATTTGTATGAAAATATATTTATATGGGTATTTATTATTATACAAATATTATATATGAATTAGAATTTGTATGAAAATATATTTATATAGGTATTTATTATTATACAAATATTATATATGAATTAGAATTTGTATGAAAATATATTTATATAGGTATTTATTATCATACAAATATTATATATGAATTAGAATTTGTATGAAAATATATTTATATAGGTATTATTATACAAATATTATATATGAATTAGAATTTGTATGAAAATATATTTATATAGGTATTATTATACAAATATTATATATAAATTAGAATTTGTATGAAAATATATTTATTAGGTATTATTTTATATAAATATTATATTTAAATTAAGATTAAAATGAAAATGTATTTAATTCAATTATTATTATAGTAATTTAAGATAATTATTAATTTTCTTTAAATTATTAAAGAAATTTTCATGTTTTTGGGTGCTAAGGAGGTTTTTTGGCCGTTTTTCGGGGTTTTTTGGCCGTTTTTCGGGGTTTTTGGGCCGTTTTCGGAGATTTTTGGACAGGTTGGCATTTTTTTTTATTTTTTCATTAAACATTTATTGGTTAAATATTTATATATTAATAAATAATTTTACGATATATCATTTGTTAATTATATTTAATTATATTGTAGTGAGATTTATAAATTTATTCTACTTCTTAATAAGAAGTAGGATCAATAATTATTCTATAAATATATAAATTGATTTATTAAACCTTCATTATTTATCTAAATGGATCCATTTATATATATCTATGAGGACAGGTCATATGTCTAAATTTATAGTTGATCTATCAAGAATACATTTTAATAAACTCAATAATTCTGTGATTATTATTTTATAAATTTATAATATATATATTTATATATATATATAAATATATTATATATATATATTTAATTATAGTTAATTAATAAAATATTTAAATTAATATAGATATTATTATATATATAAATAAATCAATAAAATCTAAATAAATATATTGTTATTATATAAATATATATATATATATAATATATATGTATAATTATTAAATTATAAATAATAATAAATTAATAAATAAATTTAATGATTAATATAATAATAATTTATTAATAATTAAATAATTAATAGATCATATTTAATATTAAATATATATATATATATAAATATTTAATATATATATATATATATAAAGTTAGGGGTAAAAAATTAGTCAAATTAGAATTTGTATGAAAATATATTTATATAGGTATTTATTATTATATAAATATTATGTATGAATTAGAATTTGTATGAAAATATATTTATATAGGTATTTATTATTATACAAATATTATATATGAATTAGAATTTGTATGAAAATATATTTATATAGGTATTTATTATCATATAAATATTATATATGAATTAGAATTTGTATGAAAATATATTTATATAGGTATTTATTGTTATACAAATATTATATATAAATTAGAATTTGTATGAAAATATATTTATATAGGTATTTATTATCATACAAATATTATATATGAATTAGAATTTGTATGTAAATAAAAATTTTTTTAAAATTTTATTATAGGAAATAAAGTTTTAATTGAATTTTTATTGTGAATAAAATTTATTATAGATTATGATTTAATGCTAATATTAATAAATTTAATTAAAGGTTATTTTATAGTAATAATTTTATTATTTTAATTAAATATACTAATAAATAAAAATTTTTTAAAAATTTTATTATAGGAGATAAAGTTTTAATTGAATTTTTATTGAAAATAAAATTTATTATAGATTATGATTTAATGTTAATATTAATAAATTTAGTTAAAGGTTATTTTATAGTAATAATTTTGTTGTTTTAATTAAATGTATTAATAAATAAAAATTTTTTAAAAATTTTATTATAAGAGATAAAGTTTTAATTGAATTTTTATTGTAAATAAATTTTATTATAGATTATTGTTTAATGTTAATATCGATAAATTTAATTAAGGGTTATTTTATAGTAATAATTTTATTGTTTTAATTAAATGTACTAATAAATAAAAATTTTTTAAAAATTTTATTATAGGAAGTAAAGTTTTAATTGAATTTTTATTGTAAATAAATTTTATTATAGATTATTGTTTAATGTTAATATCGATAAATTTAATTAAGGGTTATTTTATAGTAATAATTTTATTGTTTTAATTAAATGTACTAGTAAATAAAAATTTTTTAAAAATTTTATTATAGGAAGTAAAGTTTTAATTGAATTTTTATTGTAAATAAATTTTATTATAGATTATTGTTTAATGTTAATATCGATAAATTTAATTAAGGGTTATTTTATAGTAATAATTTTATTGTTTTAATTAAATGTACTAATAAATAAAAATTTTAAAAATTTTATTATAGGAGATAAAGTTTTAATTGAATTTTTATTGTAAATAAATTTTATTATAGATTATGATTTAATGTTAATATTTATAAATTTAATTAAAGGTTATTTTATAATAATAATTTTATTGTTTTAATTAAATGTACTAGTAAATAAAAATTTTTTAAAAATTTTATTATAGGAAGTAAAGTTTTAATTGAATTTTTATTGTAAATAAATTTTATTATAGATTATTGTTTAATGTTAATATTGATAAATTTAATTAAGGGTTATTTTATAGTAATAATTTTATTGTTTTAATTAAATGTACTAGTAAATAAAAATTTTTTAAAAATTTTATTATAGGAGATAAAGTTTTAATTGAATTTTTATTGTAAATAAGTTTTATTATAGATTATTGTTTAATATTAATATCGATAAATTTAATTAAGGGTTATTTTATAGTAATAATTTTATTGTTTTAATTAAATGTACTAATAAATAAAAATTTTTTAAAAATTTTATTAAGTTTTAATTGAATTTTTATTGAAAATAAATTTTATTATGAATTATTGTTTAATGATAATATAAATAAATTTAATTAAAGGTTATTTCATATAAATAATTTTATTGTTTTAATTAAATGTACTAGTAAATAAAATTTTTTTAAAATTTTATTATAGGAAGTAAAGTTTTAATTGAATTTTTATTGTAAATAAATTTTATTATAGATTATTGTTTAATGTTAATATTTATAAATTTAATTAAAGGTTATTTTATAGTAATAATTTTATTGTTTTAATTAAATGTACTAGTAAATAAAATTTTTTTAAAATTTTATTATAGGAGATAAAGTTTTAATTGAATTTTTATTGAAAATAAATTTTATTATGAATTATTGTTTAATGATAATATAAATAAATTTAATTAAAGGTTATTTCATATAAATAATTTTATTGTTTTAATTAAATATACTAGTAAATAAAATTTTTTTAAAATTTTATTATAAGAAGTAAAGTTTTAATTGAATTTTTATTGTAAATAAATTTTATTATAGATTATTGTTTAATGTTAATATTTATAAATTTAATTAAAGGTTATTTTATAGTAATAATTTTATTGTTTTAATTAAATATACTAGTAAATAAAATTTTTTTAAAATTTTATTATAGGAAGTAAAGTTTTAATTGAATTTTTATTGTAAATAAATTTTATTATAGATTATTGTTTAATGTTAATATTTATAAATTTAATTAAAGGTTATTTTATAGTAATAATTTTATTGTTTTAATTAAATGTACTAGTAAATAAAATTTTTTTAAAATTTTATTATAGGAGATAAAGTTTTAATTGAATTTTTATTGAAAATAAATTTTATTATGAATTATTGTTTAATGATAATATAAATAAATTTAATTAAAGGTTATTTCATATAAATAATTTTATTGTTTTAATTAAATATACTAGTAAATAAAATTTTTTTAAAATTTTATTATAAGAAGTAAAGTTTTAATTGAATTTTTATTGTAAATAAATTTTATTATAGATTATTGTTTAATGTTAATATTTATAAATTTAATTAAAGGTTATTTTATAGTAATAATTTTATTGTTTTAATTAAATGTACTAGTAAATAAAATTTTTTTAAAATTTTATTATAGGAGATAAAGTTTTAATTGAATTTTTATTGAAAATAAGTTTTATTATAGATTATTGTTTAATATTAATATTGATAAATTTAATTAAAGGTTATTTTATAGTAATAATTTTATTGTTTTAATTAAATGTACTAGTAAATAAAATTTTTTTAAAATTTTATTATAGGAAATAAAGTTTTAATTAAATTTTTATTGAAAATAAATTTTATTATAGATTATTGTTTAATGTTAATATTGATAAATTTAATTAAAGGTTATTTTATAGTAATAATTTTGTTGTTTTAATTAAATGTACTAATAAATAAAAATTTTTTAAAATTTTATTATAGGAAGTAAAGTTTTAATTGAATTTTTATTGTAAATAAATTTTATTATGAATTATTGTTTAATGTTAATATCTATAAATTTAATTAAAGGTTATTTTATAGTAATAATTTTGTTGTTTTAATTAAATATACTAGTAAATAAAATTTTTAAAAAATTTTTATATTAAATAAAGTTTTAATTGAATTTTTATTGTAAATAAATTTTATTATAGATTATTGTTTAATGTTAATATTTATAAATTTAATTAAAGGTTATTTTATAGTAATAATTTTATTGTTTTAATTAAATGTACTAGTAAATAAAATTTTTTTAAAATTTTATTATAGGAGATAAAGTTTTAATTGAATTTTTATTGAAAATAAATTTTATTATAGATTATTGTTTAATGATAATATAAATAAATTTAATTAAAGGTTATTTCATATAAATAATTTTATTGTTTTAATTAAATATACTAGTAAATAAAATTTTTTTAAAATTTTATTATAAGAAGTAAAGTTTTAATTGAATTTTTATTGTAAATAAATTTTATTATAGATTATTGTTTAATGTTAATATTTATAAATTTAATTAAAGGTTATTTTATAGTAATAATTTTATTGTTTTAATTAAATATACTAGTAAATAAAATTTTTTTAAAATTTTATTATAGGAAGTAAAGTTTTAATTGAATTTTTATTGTAAATAAATTTTATTATAGATTATTGTTTAATGTTAATATAAATAAATTTAATTAAAGGTTATTTCATATAAATAATTTTATTGTTTTAATTAAATATACTAGTAAATAAAATTTTTTTAAAATTTTATTATAAGAAGTAAAGTTTTAATTGAATTTTTATTGTAAATAAATTTTATTATAGATTATTGTTTAATGTTAATATTTATAAATTTAATTAAAGGTTATTTTATAGTAATAATTTTATTGTTTTAATTAAATGTACTAGTAAATAAAATTTTTTTAAAATTTTATTATAGGAGATAAAGTTTTAATTGAATTTTTATTGAAAATAAGTTTTATTATAGATTATTGTTTAATATTAATATTGATAAATTTAATTAAAGGTTATTTTATAGTAATAATTTTATTGTTTTAATTAAATGTACTAGTAAATAAAATTTTTTTTAAAATTTTATTATAGGAAATAAAGTTTTAATTAAATTTTTATTGAAAATAAATTTTATTATAGATTATTGTTTAATGTTAATATTGATAAATTTAATTAAAGGTTATTTTATAGTAATAATTTTGTTGTTTTAATTAAATGTACTAATAAATAAAAATTTTTTAAAATTTTATTATAGGAAGTAAAGTTTTAATTGAATTTTTATTGTAAATAAATTTTATTATGAATTATTGTTTAATGTTAATATTTATAAATTTAATTAAAGGTTATTTTATAGTAATAATTTTATTGTTTTAATTAAATGTACTAGTAAATAAAATTTTTTTAAAATTTTATTATAGGAAATAAAGTTTTAATTAAATTTTTATTGAAAATAAATTTTATTATAGATTATTGTTTAATGTTAATATCGATAAATTTAATTAAAGGTTATTTTATAGTAATAATTTTGTTGTTTTAATTAAATGTACTAATAAATAAAAATTTTTTAAAATTTTATTATAGGAAGTAAAGTTTTAATTGAATTTTTATTGTAAATAAATTTTATTATGAATTATTGTTTAATGTTAATATTTATAAATTTAATTAAAGGTTATTTTATAGTAATAATTTTGTTGTTTTAATTAAATATACTAGTAAATAAAATTTTTAAAAAATTTTTATATTAAATAAAGTTTTAATTGAATTTTTATTGTAAATAAATTTTATTATAGATTATTATTTAATGTTAATATTAATAAATTTAATTAAAGGTTATTTTATAATAATAATTTTGTTGTTTTAATTAGATATATTAGTAAATAAAATTTTTTAAAATTTTATTATAGGAGATAAAGTTTTAATTGAATTTTTATTGAAAATAAATTTTATTATAGATTATTGTTTAATGTTAATATTGATAAATTTAATTAAAGGTTATTTTATATTAATAATTTTGTTGTTTTAATTAAATGTACTAGTAAATAAAATTTTAAAAAATTTTATTATAGTAGATAAAGTTTTAATTAAATTTTTATTGTAAATAAATTTTATTATAGATTATTGTTTAATGTTAATATTGATAAATTTAATTAAAGGTTATTTTATAATAATAATTTTGTTGTTTTAATTAAATGTACTAGTAAATAAAATTATTTAAAATTTTATTATAGGAGATAAAGTTTTAATTGAATTTTTATTGAAAATAAATTTTGTTATAAATTATTGTTTAATATTAATATTGATAAATTTAATTAAAGGTTATTTTATAGTAATAATTGTTTTAATTAAATGTACTAGTAAATAAAATTTTTTAAAATTTTATTATAGGAGATAAAGTTTTAATTAAATTTTTATTGTAAATAAATTTTATTATAGATTATTGTTTAATATTAATATTGATAAATTTAATTAAAGGTTATTTTATAGTAATAATTTTGTTGTTTTAATTAAATGTACTAGTAAATAAATTTTTTTAAAATTTTATTATATGAGATAAAGTTTTAATTGAATTTTTATTGTAAATAAAATTTATTATAGATTATTGTTTAATATTAATATTGATAAATTTAATTAAAGGTTATTTTATAGTAATAATTTTATTGTTTTAATTAAATGTATTAGTAAATAAAATTTTTTTAAAATTTTATTGTAGGAAATAAAGTTTTAATTAAATTTTTATTGAAAATAAATTTTATTATAGATTATTGTTTAATGTTAATATTGATAAATTTAATTAAAGGTTATTTTATAGTAATAATCTTGTTGTTTTAATTAAATGTACTAATAAATAAAAATTTTTTAAAATTTTATTATAGGAAGTAAAGTTTTAATTGAATTTTTATTGTAAATAAATTTTATTATGAATTATTGTTTAATGTTAATATCTATAAATTTAATTAAAGGTTATTTTATAGTAATAATTTTGTTGTTTTAATTAAATATACTAGTAAATAAAATTTTTAAAAAAATTTTATATTAAATAAAGTTTTAATTGAATTTTTATTGTAAATAAATTTTATTATAGATTATTATTTAATGTTAATATTGATAAATTTAATTAAAGGTTATTTTATAATAATAATTTTGTTGTTTTAATTAGATATATTAGTAAATAAAATTTTTTAAAATTTTATTATAGGAGATAAAGTTTTAATTGAATTTTTATTGAAAATAAATTTTATTATAGATTATTGTTTAGTATTGATATTGATAAATTTAATTAAAGGTTATTTTATAGTAATAATTTTGTTGTTTTAATTAAATGTACTAGTAAATAAAATTTTTTTAAAATTTTATTATAGGAGATAAAGTTTTAATTGAATTTTTATTGTAAATAAAATTTATTATAGATTATGATTTAATGTTAATATTAATAAATTTAGTTAAAGGTTATTTTATAGTAATAATTTTGTTGTTTTAATTAAATGTACTAATAAATAAAAATTTTTTAAAATTTTATTATAGGAAGTAAAGTTTTAATTGAATTTTTATTGTAAATAAATTTTATTATGAATTATTGTTTAATATTAATATCTATAAATTTAATTAAAGGTTATTTTATAGTAATAATTTTGTTGTTTTAATTAGATATATCAGTAAATAAAATTTTAAAAAATTTTATTATAGTAGATAAAGTTTTAATTAAATTTTTATTGTAAATAAATTTTATTATAGATTATTGTTTAATGTTAATATTGATAAATTTAATTAAAGGTTATTTTATAGTAATAATTTTATTGTTTTAATTAAATGTACTAGTAAATAAAATTTTTTTAAAATTTTATTATAGGAGATAAAGTTTTAATTGAATTTTTATTGTAAATAAGTTTTATTATAGATTATTGTTTAATATTAATATTGATAAATTTAATTAAAGGTTATTTTATAGTAATAATTGTTTTAATTAAATGTACTAGTAAATAAAATTTTTTAAAATTTTATTATAGGAGATAAAGTTTTAATTAAATTTTTATTGTAAATAAATTTTATTATAGATTATTGTTTAATATTAATATTGATAAATTTAATTAAAGGTTATTTTATAGTAATAATTGTTGTTTTAATTAAATGTACTAGTAAATAAATTTTTTTAAAATTTTATATGAGATAAAGTTTTAATTGAATTTTTATTGAAAATAAAATTTATTATAGATTATGATTTAATGTTAATATTAATAAATTTAGTTAAAGGTTATTTTATAGTAATAATTTTGTTGTTTTAATTAAATGTACTAATAAATAAAAATTTTTTAAAATTTTATTATAGGAAGTAAAGTTTTAATTGAATTTTTATTGTAAATAAATTTTATTATGAATTATTGTTTAATATTAATATCTATAAATTTAATTAAAGGTTATTTTATAGTAATAATTTTGTTGTTTTAATTCGATATATCAGTAAATAAAATTTTAAAAAATTTTATTATAGTAGATAAAGTTTTAATTAAATTTTTATTGTAAATAAATTTTATTATGAATTATTGTTTAATATTAATATTGATAAATTTAATTAAAGGTTATTTTATATTAATAATTTTGTTGTTTTAATTAAATATATTAGTAAATAAAATTTTAAAAAATTTTATTATAGTAGATAAAGTTTTAATTGAATTTTTATTGTAAATAAATTTTATTATAGATTATTGTTTAATTTTAATATTGATAAATTTAATTAAAGGTTATTTTATAGTAATAATTGTTTTAATTAAATGTACTAGTAAATAAAATTTTTTAAAATTTTATTATAGGAGATAAAGTTTTAATTGAATTTTTATTGTAAATAAGTTTTATTATAGATTATTGTTTAATATTAATATTGATAAATTTAATTAAAGGTTATTTTATAGTAATAATTTTGTTGTTTTAATTAGATATACCAGTAAATAAAATTTTTTAAAATTTTATTATAGGAGATAAAGTTTTAATTAAATTTTTATTGTAAATAAATTTTATTATAGATTATTGTTTAATATTAATATTGATAAATTTAATTAAAGGTTATTTTATAGTAATAATTGTTGTTTTAATTAAATGTACTAGTAAATAAATTTTTTTAAAATTTTATTATAGGAAGTAAAGTTTTAATTGAATTTTTATTGTAAATAAATTTTATTATAGATTATTGTTTAATATTAATATTGATAAATTTAATTAAAGGTTATTTTATAGTAATAATTGTTGTTTTAATTAAATGTACTAGTAAATAAATTTTTTTAAAATTTTATTATAGTAGATAAAGTTTTAATTGAATTTTTATTGTAAATAAATTTTATTATGAATTATTGTTTAATGTTAATATCTATAAATTTAATTAAAGGTTATTTTATAGTAATAATTTTGTTGTTTTAATTAGATATACCAGTAAATAAAATTTTAAAAAATTTTATTATAGTAGATAAAGGTTTAATTGAATTTTTATTGTAAATAAATTTTATTATAGATTATTGTTTAATGTTAATATTGATAAATTTAATTAAAGGTTATTTTATATTAATAATTGTTGTTTTAATTAAATGTACTAGTAAATAAAATTTTTTAAAATTTTATTATAGGAGATAAAGTTTTAATTGAATTTTTATTGTAAATAAGTTTTATTATAGATTATTGTTTAATATTAATATTGATAAATTTAATTAAAGGTTATTTTATAGTAATAATTTTGTTGTTTTAATTAGATATACTAGTAAATAAAATTTTTTAAAATTTTATTATAGGAGATAAAGTTTTAATTAAATTTTTATTGTAAATAAATTTTATTATAGATTATTGTTTAATATTAATATTGATAAATTTAATTAAAGGTTATTTTATAGTAATAATTGTTGTTTTAATTAAATGTACTAGTAATTTTTTTTTAATTTTATTATAAGAGATAAAGTTTTAATTGAATTTTTATTGTAAATAAATTTTATTATGAATTATTGTTTAATGTTAATATTGATAAATTTAATTAAAGGTTATTTTATAGTAATAATTTTGTTGTTTTAATTAAATGTACTAGTAAATAAAATTTTTTAAAATTTTATTATAGTAGATAAAGTTTTAATTGAATTTTTATTGTAAATAAATTTTATTATAGATTATTGTTTAATGTTAATATTGATAAATTTAATTAAAGGTTATTTTATAGTAATAATTTTGTTGTTTTAATTAGATATATCAGTAAATAAAATTTTTTAAAATTTTATTATAGGAGATAAAGTTTTAATTAAATTTTTATTGTAAATAAATTTTATTATAAATTATTGTTTAATATTAATATTGATAAATTTAATTAAAGGTTATTTTATATTAATAATTGTTTTAATTAAATGTACTAGTAAATAAATTTTTTTAAAATTTTATTATAGGAGATAAAGTTTTAATTGAATTTTTATTTTAAATAAATTTTATTATGAATTATTGTTTAATATTAATATTGATAAATTTAATTAAAGGTTATTTTATATTAATAATTTTGTTGTTTTAATTAAATGTATTAGTAAATAAAATTTTAAAAAATTTTATTATAGTAGATAAAGTTTTAATTGAATTTTTATTGTAAATAAGTTTTATTATAGATTATTGTTTAATGTTAATATTGATAAATTTAATTAAAGGTTATTTTATAGTAATAATTTTGTTGTTTTAATTAGATATACTAGTAAATAAAATTTTTTAAAATTTTATTATAGGAGATAAAGTTTTAATTGAATTTTTATTGTAAATAAATTTTATTATAGATTATTGTTTAATATTAATATTTATAAATTTAATTAAAGGTTATTTTATAGTAATAATTGTTGTTTTAATTAAATGTACTAGTAAATAAATTTTTTTAAAATTTTATATGAGATAAAGTTTTAATTGAATTTTTATTGAAAATAAAATTTATTATAGATTATGATTTAATGTTAATATTAATAAATTTAGTTAAAGGTTATTTTATAGTAATAATTTTGTTGTTTTAATTAAATGTACTAATAAATAAAAATTTTTTAAAATTTTATTATAGGAAGTAAAGTTTTAATTGAATTTTTATTGTAAATAAATTTTATTATGAATTATTGTTTAATATTAATATCTATAAATTTAATTAAAGGTTATTTTATAGTAATAATTTTGTTGTTTTAATTAGATATACCAGTAAATAAAATTTTAAAAAATTTTATTATAGTAGATAAAGTTTTAATTAAATTTTTATTGTAAATAAATTTTATTATTAATTATTGTTTAATATTAATATTGATAAATTTAATTAAAGGTTATTTTATATTAATAATTTTGTTGTTTTAATTAAATATATTAGTAAATAAAATTTTTTAAAATTTTATTATAGTAGATAAAGTTTTAATTGAATTTTTATTGTAAATAAATTTTATTATAGATTATTGTTTAATTTTAATATTGATAAATTTAATTAAAGGTTATTTTATAGTAATAATTGTTTTAATTAAATGTACTAGTAAATAAAATTTTTTAAAATTTTATTATAGGAGATAAAGTTTTAATTGAATTTTTATTGTAAATAAGTTTTATTATAGATTATTGTTTAATATTAATATTGATAAATTTAATTAAAGGTTATTTTATAGTAATAATTTTGTTGTTTTAATTAGATATACCAGTAAATAAAATTTTTTAAAATTTTATTATAGGAGATAAAGTTTTAATTAAATTTTTATTGTAAATAAATTTTATTATAGATTATTGTTTAATATTAATATTGATAAATTTAATTAAAGGTTATTTTATAGTAATAATTGTTGTTTTAATTAAATGTACTAGTAAATAAATTTTTTTAAAATTTTATTATAGGAAGTAAAGTTTTAATTGAATTTTTATTGTAAATAAATTTTATTATAGATTATTGTTTAATATTAATATTGATAAATTTAATTAAAGGTTATTTTATAGTAATAATTGTTGTTTTAATTAAATGTACTAGTAAATAAATTTTTTTAAAATTTTATTATAGTAGATAAAGTTTTAATTGAATTTTTATTGTAAATAAATTTTATTATGAATTATTGTTTAATGTTAATATCTATAAATTTAATTAAAGGTTATTTTATAGTAATAATTTTGTTGTTTTAATTAGATATACCAGTAAATAAAATTTTAAAAAATTTTATTATAGTAGATAAAGGTTTAATTGAATTTTTATTGTAAATAAATTTTATTATAGATTATTGTTTAATGTTAATATTGATAAATTTAATTAAAGGTTATTTTATATTAATAATTGTTGTTTTAATTAAATGTACTAGTAAATAAAATTTTTTAAAATTTTATTATAGGAGATAAAGTTTTAATTGAATTTTTATTGTAAATAAGTTTTATTATAAATTATTGTTTAATATTAATATTGATAAATTTAATTAAAGGTTATTTTATAGTAATAATTTTGTTGTTTTAATTAGATATACTAGTAAATAAAATTTTTTAAAATTTTATTATAGGAGATAAAGTTTTAATTAAATTTTTATTGTAAATAAATTTTATTATAGATTATTGTTTAATATTAATATTGATAAATTTAATTAAAGGTTATTTTATAGTAATAATTGTTGTTTTAATTAAATGTACTAGTAATTTTTTTTTAATTTTATTATAAGAGATAAAGTTTTAATTGAATTTTTATTGTAAATAAATTTTATTATGAATTATTGTTTAATGTTAATATTGATAAATTTAATTAAAGGTTATTTTATAGTAATAATTTTGTTGTTTTAATTAAATGTATTAGTAAATAAAATTTTAAAAAATTTTATTATAGTAGATAAAGTTTTAATTGAATTTTTATTGTAAATAAATTTTATTATAGATTATTGTTTAATATTAATATTGATAAATTTAATTAAAGGTTATTTTATAGTAATAATTTTGTTGTTTTAATTAAATGTACTAGTAAATAAAATTTTTTAAAATTTTATTATAGGAGATAAAGTTTTAATTGAATTTTTATTGTAAATAAGTTTTATTATAGATTATTGTTTAATATTAATATTGATAAATTTAATTAAAGGTTATTTTATATTAATAATTTTGTTGTTTTAATTAAATGTATTAGTGAATAAAATTTTTTTATTTTATTATAGTAGATAAAGTTTTAATTGAATTTTTATTGTAAGTAAATTTTATTATAGATTATTGTTTAATGTTAATATTGATAAATTTAATTAAAGGTTATTTTATAGTAATAATTTTGTTGTTTTAATTAAATGTACTAGTAAATAAAATTTTTTTATTTTATTATAGGAGATAAAGTTTTAATTGAATTTTTATTGAAAATAAATTTTATTATAGATTATTGTTTAATGTTAATATTGATAAATTTAATTAAAGGTTATTTTATAGTAATAATTTTGTTGTTTTAATTAGATATACTAGTAAATAAAATTTTTTAAAATTTTATTATAGGAGATAAAGTTTTAATTGAATTTTTATTGTAGATAAATTTTATTATAGATTATTGTTTAATATTAATATTGATAAATTTAATTAAAGGTTATTTTATATTAATAATTTTGTTGTTTTAATTAAATGTATTAGTAAATAAAATTTTTTTATTTTATTATAGAAGATAAAGTTTTAATTGAATTTTTATTGTAAATAAATTTTATTATAGATTATTGTTTAATGATAATATTGATAAATTTAATTAAAGGTTATTTTATAGTAATAATTTTGTTGTTTTAATTAGATATATTAGTAAATAAAATTTTTTAAAATTTTATTATAGGAGATAAAGTTTTAATTGAATTTTTATTGTAAATAAGTTTTATTATAGATTATTGTTTAATATTAATATTGATAAATTTAATTAAAGGTTATTTTATAGTAATAATTTTGTTGTTTTAATTAGATATATTAGTAAATAAAATTTTTTAAAATTTTATTATAGGAGATAAAGTTTTAATTGAATTTTTATTGAAAATAAATTTTATTATAGATTATTGTTTAATGATAATATTGATAAATTTAATTAAAGGTTATTTTATAGTAATAATTTTGTTGTTTTAATTAGATATACTAGTAAATAAAATTTTTTAAAATTTTATTATAGGAGATAAAGTTTTAATTGAATTTTTATTGTAAATAAGTTTTATTATAGATTATTGTTTAATATTAATATTGATAAATTTAATTAAAGGTTATTTTATAGTAATAATTTTTTTGTTTTAATTAAATATATTAGTAAATAAAATTTTTTAAAATTTTATTATAGGAGATAAAGTTTTAATTGAATTTTTATTGTAAATAAGTTTTATTATAGATTATTGTTTAATATTAATATTGATAAATTTAATTAAAGGTTATTTTATAGTAATAATTTTGTTGTTTTAATTAGATATATTAGTAAATAAAATTTTTTAAAATTTTATTATAGGAGATAAAGTTTTAATTGAATTTTTATTGAAAATAAATTTTATTATAGATTATTGTTTAATGATAATATTGATAAATTTAATTAAAGGTTATTTTATAGTAATAATTTTGTTGTTTTAATTAAATATACTAGTAAATAAAATTTTTTAAAATTTTATTATAGGAGATAAAGTTTTAATTGAATTTTTATTGTAAATAAGTTTTATTATAGATTATTGTTTAATATTAATATTGATAAATTTAATTAAAGGTTATTTTATAGTAATAATTTTTTTGTTTTAATTAAATATATTAGTAAATAAAATTTTAAAAAATTTTATTATAGTAGATAAAGTTTTAATTGAATTTTTATTGAAAATAAATTTTATTATAGATTATTGTTTAATGTTAATATTGATAAATTTAATTAAAGGTTATTTTATAGTAATAATTTTGTTGTTTTAATTAGATATACTAGTAAATAAAATTTTTTAAAATTTTATTATAGGAGATAAAGTTTTAATTGAATTTTTATTGTAGATAAATTTTATTATAGATTATTGTTTAATATTAATATTGATAAATTTAATTAAAGGTTAATTTATAGTAATAATTTTGTTGTTTTAATTAGATATATTAGTAAATAAAATTTTTTAAAATTTTATTATAGGAGATAAAGTTTTAATTGAATTTTTATTGAAAATAAATTTTATTATAGATTATTGTTTAATGTTAATATTGATAAATTTAATTAAAGGTTATTTTATAGTAATAATTTTGTTGTTTAAATTAGATATACTAGTAAATAAAATTTTTTAAAATTTTATTATAGGAGATAAAGTTTTAATTGAATTTTTATTGTAAATAAATTTTATTATGAATTATTGTTTAATATTAATATTTATAAATTTAATTAAAGGTTATTTTATAGTAATAATAATATATTTAATTTGAATATAATGATTAAATTTATGGAATTTTATGATTTTAAGTTTAATTTTATTGTGTATATTTATATAATATTATTTAATATTAAAAATTAATAAATATTAATTAAAGGTTATTTTGTATTAATTTGTTTTTATTGATATATTTAATTAAGGTTTATTTTGTAATAATTATTTATTAATTTAATTTAATATATTAGGGGATTATTTATTAGGTAAGTTAATGTTATTAAAATTTTAAATTATAATATAATTAAATAAATATTATATAAATAGTTTTATTTTAATTAAATATAATAATACTTATATAAATATATTTTCATATAAATTTTAATTTGATTAATTTTTATTTATAAATTTTTATATATTAAATTTATTTTAATAAAATAGGTTAATGGTAATTGATTATGACTATAAATTTGACTAATTTTAAAAATTTAATATTAAGTATAAATTTTTAATATTTAATATGTTAATATGATTAGTTTTTTTAATAATTATTTATTAATTTAATTAATTGTAGTATTATAGATTTATATTATTTTTTAATAAAATTATTTAAATTTAAGTATTAATATATTTATATTAAATAAATTAATATTAATAATAAAGTTTAAAAGTATAAAATTATTTAAATAAGGATTTTTTGTAAATAATTTTTATTTAATTTGAATATTTTTAATTAATTAATAAACAATAAATTCTAATTTGACTAATTTTTATATATTAAATTTATTTTTATAATAGGTTAAGGGTAAGTGATTATTATAAATTTAATATTATTTATAATTTAATTAATTTTTAAAAAAAAAATTAATATTGAATATAAATTCTTAGTATAATATGTTGATATAATTAATTATAAATTTAATTAATTGTATCAGATTTTATTATTTTTAATAAAATTATTTAAATTTAAATATCAATATAATATTTATAGTAAATAAATTAATATTAATAATGAAGTTTTAAAGTTTAATATTATTTGAATAAGGATTTTTATAAAAATAGTTTTTATTTAATTTAAATATATTTAAATTATTAATAAAAAATTCTAATTTGACTAATTTTTATTAATATTTATATATTATTAATATTATTATTATTATTAAATTTTATTATAATAATAAGTTAGGGGTAAATTATTATTATAATAAATTAATAGAATTTATATTTTGATTAAATTTAAAAAGATTAATATTAGGAATAAATTTTTAATAAATTATTAATTTTAATATAAAATATTGATATAATTAGATAGTTTATTTTGTAATAATTATTTACTAATTTAATTAAATATATAAAAGATTTTATTATATAAGTTTATTTAAATTTAAATATTAATATGATAATATTAAATAAATTAATATTAATAATAAAGTTTAAATAAGGATTTTTATATAAATAGTTTTTATTTGATTTAAATATATTTAATAAATTAATTAATAAATAATAAATTCTTAATTTACTAATTTTTATATATAAAATTTATTTTAATAATAGGTTAAGGGTAAGTGATTATTATTATAAATTTAATATTATTTATAATTTAATTAATTTTTTTAAAAAAAATTAATATTGAATATAAATTCTTAATTTACTAGGATATAAATTCTTAATTTATTATAAATTCTTAATTTACTATAAATTCTTAATTTACTAGGATATAAATTCTTAATATAATATGTTGATATAATTAATTAGTTTATTTTTAATAATTATTTATAAATTTAATTAATTATATAAATATATTTAAATTATCAATAAATAATAAGTTTTAATTTGACTAATTTTTATTAATATATATATATATACATATATATTATTATTAAATTTTATTATAATAATAAGAAGTTAGGGGTAAATTATTATTATAATAAATTAATAGAATTTATGTTTTGATTAAATTTAAAAAGATTAATATTAGGAATAAATTTTTAATAAATTATTAATTTTAATATAAAATATTGATATAATTAGTT
Source organism: Megalopta genalis (assembly GCF_051020955.1). Classification (NCBI taxonomy): domain Eukaryota; kingdom Metazoa; phylum Arthropoda; class Insecta; order Hymenoptera; family Halictidae; genus Megalopta; species Megalopta genalis. The sequence goes on from NW_027476306.1 coordinate 299,688, forward strand.
AGTTTATTTTGTAATAATTATTTAAATTTAATTAAATATATAAAAGATTTTATTATATAAGTTTATTTAAATTTAAATATTAATATGATAATATTAAATAAATTAATATTAATAATAAAGTTTAAATAAGGATTTTTATATAAATAGTTTTTATTTGATTTAAATATATTTAATAAATTAATTAATAAATAATAAATTCTAATTTGACTAATTTTTATATATAAAATTTATTTTAATAATAGGTTAAGGGTAAGTGATTATTATTATAAATTTAATATTATTTATAATTTAATTAATTTTTTTAAAAAAATTAATATTGAATATAAATTCTTAATTTACCATCATATAAATTCTTAATTTACTATAAATTCTTAATTTACTAGGATATAAATTCTTAATTTACTATAAATTCTTAATATAATATGTTGATATAATTAATTAGTTTATTTTTAATAATTATTTATAAATTTAATTAATTATATAAATATATTTAAATTATCAATAAATAATAAATTCTAATTTGACTAATTTTTATTAATATATATATATATATATATACATATATATTATTATTAAATTTTATTATAATAATAAGAAGTTAGGGGTAAATTATTATTATAATAAATTAATAGAATTTATGTTTTGATTAAATTTAAAAAGATTAATATTAGGAATAAATTTTTAATAAATTATTGATATAATTAGTTAGTTTATTTTGTAATAATTATTTACTAATTTAATTAAATATATAAAAGATTTTATTATATAAGTTTATCTAAATTTAAATATTAATATAATAATATTAAATAAATTAATATTAATAATAAAATTTAAATAAGGATTTTTATGTAAATAGTTTTTATTTGATTTAAATATATTTAATTAATTAATTAATAAATAATAAATTCTAATTTGACTAATTTTTATATTTAAAATTTATTTTAATAATAGGTTAAGGGTAAGTGATTATTATTATAAATTTAATATTATTTTTAATTTGACTAATTTTTTAAAAAAAAATTAATATTGAATATAAATTCTTAATCTACTATAAATTTTTAATTTACTATAAATTCTTAATTTACTAGATATAAATTCTTAAAAGATTATGAATTATTAATATAATATGTTGATATAGTTAATTAGTTAATTTTAATAATTATTTATTAATTTAATTAATTGTATTATAGATTTTATTATTTTTTAATAAAATTATTTAAATTTAAATAAATATCAATATAATATTTATAATAAATAAATTAATATTAATAATGAAGTTTTAAAATATAATATTGTTTGAATAAGGATTTTTATAAAAAGTTTTTATTTAATTTAAATATATTTAAATTATTAATAAATAATAAATTTTAATTTGATTAATTTTTCATTAATATATATATAATATATATATATATATATATATATATATATATATATATATATATATTATTAAATTTTATTATAATAATAAGAAGTTAGGGGTAAATTATTATTATAATAAATTAATAGAATTTATATTAGGAATAAATTTAAAAAGATTAATATTAGGAATAAATTTTTAATAAATTATTAATTTTAATATAAGATATTGATATAATTAATTAGTTTATTTTTTAATAATTATTTGTTAATTTAATTAAATATATAAAAGATTTTATTATATAAGTTTATTTAAATTTAAATATTAATATGATAATATTAAATAAATTAATATTAATAATAAAGTTTAAATAAGGATTTTTATTCAAATAGTTTTTATTTGATTTAAATATATTTAATTAATTAATTAATAAATAACATTTTAATTTGACTAGTTTTTTATATAAAATTTATTTTAATAATAGGTTAAGGGTAAGTGATTATTATTATAAATTTAATATTATTTTTAATTTGACTAATTTTTTAAAAAAAAATTAATATTGAATATAAATTCTTAATTTACTATAAATTCTTAATTTACTATAAATTCTTAATTTACCATAAATTCTTAATAGATTATGAATTATAAATATAATATGTTAATATAATTAATTAGTTTGTTTTTAATAATTATTTATTAATTTAATTAATTGTATTAGAGATTTAATTTTTTAATAAAATTATTTAAATTTAAATGTTAATATAATATTTATAATAAATAAATTAATATTAATAATTAAGTTTTAAAGTATAATATTATTTAAATAAGGATTTTTGTGAAAAAAAATTATTTAAATTAAATTATTTAAATCATTAATAAATAATAAATTCTAATTTGACTAATTTTTATTAGTATGTATATATATATATATATATATATATATATATATATTGTAATAACAAGTTAGGGGTATAAATTATTATTATAATAAATTAATAGAATTTATGTTTTGATTAAATTTAAAAAGATTAATATTGAATGAATTTTAATAAATCATTAATTTTAATATAATATATTGATATAATTAATCAGTTTATTTTATAATAATTATTTATTAATTTAATAAAATGTGTAAAAGATTTTATTATATAAGTTTATTTGAATTTAAATATTAATGTAATAATAATATTAAATAAATTAATATTAATAATAAAGTTTAAATAAGAATTTTTATGTAAAAAGTTTTTATTTAGTTTAAATATATTAATTATTAGTAAATAATAAATTCTAATTTGACTAATTTTTAAAAATAATAGATAATAAATTTAATTAAATTATGAATTTTAATAAAATATATTGATATAATTAATTAGAAGGTTTGAAATAATTATTTATTAATTTAATAAAATGTATTAGAAGTTTTATTGATTATATGATTTTTATTTAAATTTAAATATTTATATAATAGTATAGTATTTAAATTATATTTAATATACATTATATATATTAAATTTTATTATAATAAATAATAATTTAGAATTAATTATTATTATAATAAATTTAATATAATTAATGTTTATGATTAAATTTTAAAAGAAAATATTGGGTATAAATTTTTAATATGAATATATTGATACAATTAATTAAGGGTTATTTTATAATAATTATTTATTAATTTAATTAAATAAATAAAAATTTTTATTAAAATTTAAATATTAATAGAAAAGTTTAAGTAAGAATTTTTGTTTAAATAGTTTTTGTTTAATTAAAATATATTTAATTTATTAATAAATAAATTCTAATTTGACTAATTTTTGTAAATATTATATATATATATATATATATATTAAATTTTGTTTTATTTTAGTATTAAATTTAGGGGTGAAGTTATAAATTTAATATTTATATTTTAATAAATTAATTTATGGATTTAGAATTAAAATATAAAAATTTTAGTTTAATAAAAAATTGGTTCATTTACATTGAAGGGATTCTTGAATAAGGAAAATTTTAAATGTAAATATATGTGTATATATATATATAAATATTATTTTAATTATGGATAAAACAATTAACTATAAGATTTATTTTATAAATAAAAATTTTTGAATTATATAAATTTAAAAGGTTTATATAAATATTAAGTAGAGATTAATTTTTAATATTAAATGAGAGTTTGAATAAGAAATTTAAATTAAATAATGGTGAAATTAGTGCCAGCACCAGCGGTTAAACTAATGTTATTAGTTAATTTTAATAATTTTTAAATTATTAAAGAGTAATTAAATATTAAGTAAATAATTATTAGTTAAGTGAAATTTTTAATATTAATAGGCTTAATAATTAAAGTTTAATTATTTAATAAGGTTTTTTAAAAGACTAGGATTAGATACCCTATTATAAAATTATAATTTATTAATTTAAAGTTAATAATTAAATGTAAAACATTAAAATTAAATAATTTGGCAGTTTTATATTCTTATTAGGGGAACCTGTAATTAATCGATGATCCACGTTAAGATTTACTTAGATTTATTAGCTTATGTATTGTCGTTTTCAATTTTTATGGAGATATAAATTTTTTAATATTAGATAATTATAGAATTTAATTTACTGATAATAATTCAGATCAAAACGTAGTTTATCTAAGATATTATATGGGTTACTTTTAATTTAAAGTTTTTAGTATTATATTTAATTATAATTATCTAAAGAGGATTTAATAGTAAATTTAAATAATTATTTAAATTGAAACAAGTTATATAAAGTGTACAAATTGCCCGTCACTTTCATTATAAGTGGAATAAGTCGTAACATAGTAAAGGTATTGGAAAATGTTTTTATTAAAATTTTAATTATATAAAGTAATTCATTTATAGTGAAAATAATTTTTATACAAAAAAATTTTATTTATTTAATTTAATGTTATTATTTAAGTGTAAATTTAATTTTTTTAAAAAAGATTATTATATAATTTTAAGTTTTAGTATTTATTTAAGAATAAATTTAATAATTTTAGAATGTATTGTAAAAGATTTTAATAATATTATTTAAAGTAAAAGTTAATTTTGTACCTTTTGTATCAGGGTTAATTAATTATTAATTATGTTTTTTAATTTTCTCGAAGATAAAAGAGTTAATTTAATATTATTTTTTATATTTCATAATAATTATTAATATTAAGTTAGTTGTGAAAAGTAATTCGATTTTATTGATATCTAGTTTTTTTAGAAATGAATTTAATTCATATATTAATTTATTTATATAATATATAAATAATTATTTGATAAAAATAGTTAATATAAAAAATTTAAGGGTTAAACTTTAAATTTATTATATAATTTAGTAATTAAAGTTAATAAATGGTTTATAATAAAATTTTATTAATCTTTAAGATAATTTAATAATTTAAATTAAAATATAATAATTTATAGTAAATATATGTAAATTTATAAAAAAAAATTTATAAATAATTAATTTATTATTAGAATGATTAAATTAGTAAATTTTAAATATTTATATTATAATTAAAGTGATAAGTAATTTTAAGGAATTCGGCAAAATATAATATTCACCTGTTTAACAAAAACATGTCTTTTTGTTTATAATTTAAAGTCAGCCCTGCACAATGAATTTATTTTAAATCGCTGCGGTATTTTGACTGTACGAAGGTAGCATAATCATTTGTCTTTTAATTGAGGACTAGAATGAAGGGGTTAATGAGATATAAACTGTCTAATATTAAATAAATAATTTAGATTTTAAGTAAAAATGCTTAAATAATATAAGGGGACGAGAAGACCCTATAGAATTTAATAGATTTATTTATATTTTAGTTAAATAACAATATTAATAAATTTATTTTATTGGGGGGGTATTTAAATTTAAATAACTTTAAAAAAAAATTATCATAATTTTATGTAAGTTAAATGATTGTTTAATAAAAATAATTAGAAAAATTACCTTAGGGATAACAGCATAATATTTTTGGAAAGATCATATTGATAAAAATGTTTATGACCTCGATGTTGAATTAAGAATAAAATTAAGTGTAGTAGTTTAATTATTGAGTCTGTTCGACTTATTATATCTTACATGATTTGAGTTCAGATCGGTGTGAGCCAGATCGGTTTCTATCTTTTATAATTTTAAATAATTTTGTACGAAAGGACCAATTATTTTTATTTTATTAATGATTTAAGTAATAAAATAAATTATATTATTTTGGCAGAATAAAGTGCGGTAAATTTAGAATTTATATATGTAAGAAATTACAAATAATAATGTTAATATCTAATATTTTATTTAATTGTTTTTTAATAATTTTATTAATATTAAAAATATTATTAAGTTTAGCTTATTTAACTTTATTTGAACGAAAAATTTTAAGTTACATACAAAGTCGTAAGGGCCCTAATAAAGTTGGGGTTTTAGGGGTTTTACAACCTTTTAGTGATGCTTTAAAATTATTATTAAAGGAATTTTTTATTATTGAAAGAATTAGTTATTATTATTATTTATTAATACCAATATTAATAATTATTTTATCATTTATAATATGATTTATTTATCCTTATTATGTTAATTGAATTTCAATAGATATAGGTTTATTATTATTATTGAGTTTATTGGGAATTAATGTTTATCCTGTAATATTAATAGGGTGATCATCAAGTTCAAATTATTCAATATTAGGTTCTATTCGTTCTATTGCGCAATCTATTTCTTATGAAGTTAGTTTATTTTTAATTTTTTTTATTTTAATTATTATAATTGAAGATTTTAATATAATTAGATTTATTAAATTTCAATTTATAGTTAGGTTTATTATTTTTATATATCCAATTTATTTAATTTTTTTTTTGAGGATGATGATTGAGTTGAATCGTACTCCTTTTGATTTAGTTGAGGGTGAATCAGAGTTAGTTTCTGGATTTAATACTGAATATTATGGTAGATTATTTACAATAATTTTTATATCTGAATATTTAATAATTGTTTTTGTTAGATTTTTAATTTCGTTAATGTTTTTTGGTTTTAATTTAATAAATTTTATATTTAATTTATTTATAGTAATTCATATATTTATAATTATTTGAATTCGAAGAGTTTTACCTCGTATACGATATGATGATTTAATAAATTTATGTTGAAAAAAAGTATTAACTTTGGCTTTAATATTTATTTTATTTTATATAGGGGTTAAGGAAATTATTATTGAATATATACTTTAATATTCATATAAATTTTTAATTTACCATCATATAAATTCTTAATTTACTAGGATATAAATTCTTAATTTACTATAAATTTTTAATTTACTATAAATTCTTAATTTACCATCATATAAATTCTTAATTTACTATAAATTCTTAATTTACCATAAACGTTAGGATTATAATAATTAAAATATGATGTTAATGTTGAATAATTAAATAGTAATTTTAATTAGAATAAATAAATACTTAAAATGTTATATTTATATAAATTCTTAATTTACTATAAATTCTTAATTTACCATCATATAAATTCTTAATTTACTATAAATTCTTAATTTACTATAAACGTTAGGATTATAATAATTAAAATATGATGTTAATGTTGAATAATTAAATAGTAATTTTAATTAGAATAAATAAATACTTAAAATGTTATATTTACCAGGATATAAATTCTTAATTTACCATAAATTCTTAATTTACCATCATATAAATTCTTAATTTACTATAAATTCTTAATTTACCATAAACGTTAGGATTATAATAATTAAAATATGATGTTAATGTTGAATAATTAAATAGTAATTTTAATTAGAATAAATAAATACTTAAAATGTTATATTTATATAAATTTTTAATTTACTATAAATTCTTAATTTACCATCATATAAATTCTTAATTTACTATAAATTCTTAATTTACCATAAACGTTAGGATTATAATAATTAAAATATGATGTTAATGTTGAATAATTAAATAGTAATTTTAATTAGAATAAATAAATACTTAAAATGTTATATTTACTAGGATATAAATTCTTAATTTACCATAAATTCTTAATTTACCATCATATAAATTCTTAATTTACTATAAATTCTTAATTTACCATCATATAAATTCTTAATTTACTATAAATTCTTAATTTACTATAAATTCTTAATTTACTAGGATATAAATTCTTAATTTACTATAAATTCTTAATTTACTATAAATTCTTAATTTACTATAAATTCTTAATTTACTAGGATATAAATTCTTAATTTACTATAAATTCTTAATTTACCAGGATATAAATTCTTAATTTACTATAAATTCTTAATTTACTATAAATTCTTAATTTATCATAAACGTTAGGATTTATAATAATTAAAATATGATAATGTTGAATAATTAAATAGTAATTTTAATTAGAATAAATAAATACTTAAAATGTTATATTTATATAAATTAATTTACTATAAATTCTTAATTTATCATAAACGTTAGGATTATAATAGAATTAAAATATATTTAATTTTTATTGTTGTATAATTAAATAGTAATTTTAATTAGAATAAATAAATACTTAAAATGTTACTATTATATAAATTCTTAATTTACTATAAATTCTTAATTTACTATAAATTCTTAATTTACCATAAATTTTTAATTTACCAGGATATAAATTCTTAATTTACTAGGATATAAATTCTTAATTTACTATAAACTCTTAATTTACAATTTATCATTTATAGTAAAATTAAATTTATCAATATTAACATTAAACAATAATTTATAATAAAATAAAATAAAATTATTTAGTTAAAAATTAATATATTTATATATATAAGTTAATAAATAGTTTTATATTTATGTTATATTTTCAAGATATATGCTTATAAAGCTTATTAACTAAAATAATATTTTATCTCAAATTAAATTTAATATAGGAGATACAATAAAATAAAAAAAATATAAAATAGTAAAAATTAATCTTAATTGGTTAAAAGGATATTCAATTAATTGCCCTCCTAATCATGTTAATATAATAAAAGAGAGAATAAATAATCAATAGGTGTATTGATTTAGGTAATAAAATTTATTTGATGAATATTTATTTAAGTTTAATATTGGTATAAATAATAAAATAAAAATTGATATAAATAATGCAATTACACCTCCGAATTTGTTTGGAATTACGCGAAGAATTGTATAAGCAAATAGAAAATATCATTCAGGTTTAATGTGTTCAGGGGTAATTATTGGATTTGCTATAATGAAATTATCTGGATCTGAAAGTAAATATGGATATTTTATAATAATAATTAAAAATATATTGATAATTAGTATGTATCCTAAAATGTCTTTAATAATAAAATAAGGATAAAAAGATGTTAGATAATATTTATTTCTTGTTCCTAGTGGGTTTGATGATCCTTTATTATGAAGAAAAAATAAATGAATAATAACTATTATTGTAATAATTAATGGTATAATAAAATGTAAAGTATAGAATCGATTTAATGTAGCATTATTAATAGAAAATCCACCTCAGATTCATTCTACAATTATTGGTCCTATATAAGGAATAGCAGATAATAAATTAGTAATTACAGTTGCTCCTCAAAATGATATTTGTCCTCATGGTAGTACATATCCTAAAAAGGCTGTTGCTATGGATATGATAAAGATTAGTACACCTATATTTCATACATTTATTTTATTAAATGAATGATAATAGATTCCTCGTCCAATGTGAATATATATAATAAAAAAAAAAAATGATGCTCCATTTATATGAATTAAGCGAATTAATCATCCAAAATTTACATTTTTTATGATATGGATAGTTCTTTCAAAAGCATATATGGTATTTGGACAATAATGTATTGTTAAAAATAATCCAGATATAATTTGGATCATAAGAAATAATCCTAAAATAGATCCAAAATTTCATCAGTAATTAATATTATTAGGGGTTGGTAATTTATTTAATGAATTTATAAATATATTTAATAAAGGGTTTAATTTTGTTAATTTAATTATTTTTGAATTTTTCATAATAATTAAATTATTAATTTTTGAGTAAATTAAAAATTTGTTAATTTATTTTTTAATTTTTCGTAGGGGTTGTAAATATATTATAGAACATGTTTTTATTGATAAATATATAATTCATAATAAGTAACATATTATTGTTGAGGTTAAAATTGCTAATGGATATAAATATACATTAAAAATTGTGTAGTTATTTGATTGAGTTATTAAATTTATTGAATAATTTTTTTGTTGACTGGTAATATATGTTATTAATATAAATAAAAAAATTAATATTAATAAATAGTTGAAATTATATTTAATTTTAATATAATTATTATTTATTAAACTTGTAAAATATAAAAATATAATTATAATTCCTCTTACTATTGAAATTATAATTATATAGCAATATATTGCTATTTGATTAAATAAATAATTTATAATTAATATTATAATTGTAAAAATAATTAATAAAATTATATAATTTAATGGTATTAATTTTTTTTTTATAATAATAATAATTATAATATTAATTAAATAGAATAATAAGATTTTAATTAAAAATTCATTAGTTGGGGTTATCATATATGATGTTGAGTATAAAAATTCAAGTATTTATTTATACTAATTATTTAATAATTAATCAAGAAATAGTTTAAGTAAAACATTAATTTTGGGAATTAAAAATATAATAATTTTATTTTTTTGAAAATTTAGTTAGAAGAAAAGTTAAAAGTATAATACTAATTTTAATTTACAAAATTAATGTTTTATTTAAACTATTTAACTAGGTTTAATTCATATTGACTTTTTTATAAGTTTTAATTTAATCATATTTTTATTAATTATTTTAATTTTATATAAGTTTGAGGAAAGATTTTTTATGTTATTAATTAGATTCGAATTTATTTTAATTTATTCAATAATAATAATAATAATTATTAATTCAAGAGAAAGAAATGATTATTTATTTATTTATTTATTAGTTATGGGGGTAAGTGATAGAGTAATTGGAATTACTTTAATAATTAGATTAATTTTTGAGAAAGGTAATCAAAGATTAAAAATTTTAAATTTAAATATATAATGAAAATTCAACAGAAGTTTGTAATAATTTATTTAGGGAATTTATTAGTGGTATTAAGAGTTTTTATGTTATTTGATTTTAATTTATTTAGTGGGTATACATTTAATTATGGTGTATTAGGAATTCATGAATATTCTTTTGTTTTAATTATAATAAGATTTTGAATTTTTGGAATTATTTTTATGTTTTTATATAGAGAGAAAATTTATAGTTGTATAAGTATTTTATTATTATTATTATTAAGATTATTAATTTATTTTTCTTCTTTAAATTTATATAATTTTTATTTAAGATTTGAAGTAGGTTTATTAATAATTTTTTATTTAATTGTAAAATGAGGAAATGGCTCTAATCGTTTAGAGGCGGCTTATTATATTATATTTTATACTTTATATTTTTCTTTGCCATTATTAATTTTTATTTTTATAATTGATGATATAATATTATTAATATCTATTGATTTATTAGAATTTATTTATGAGGATGAGTGTGATTTTATAGAATCATTATATTTATATTTTTTTATATCATTTTTTGTTAAAATTCCTTTATTTATATTTCATGGTTGGTTATTAAAGGCTCATGTTGAAGCTCCAGTTTTTGGATCAATAATTTTGGCTTCAATTTTATTGAAAATGGGGACTTATGGAATATTTCGTATATTAATTATATTTAATAGATCTTTATTGAATTTTAATAGATGAATTATTGTTTATAGCTTATTGGGTGCAATTATTTTAAGTTTAAATTGTTTACGTCAATTGGATATAAAATTATTAGTAGCTTATTCTTCAGTAGTTCATATAGGTATATTAGTTAGAAGTATATTAACATTAAATGAAGTTAGATTTAAAGGATGTTATATTATTATAATTGGCCATGGTTTATGTTCTTCTGGTTTATTTTATTTAGTTAATGTAAATTATAAAGAAACTAATAGACGATTAATATTAATTAATAAGGGTATATTAAATTATATGCCTAAAATAAGATTAATATGATTTTTATTTTGTTCTTCAAATATAGCGAGACCAATTTCATTAAATTTAGTGGGCGAGATTATAATATTAGTAGGGTTAATTATGTGGAGTAATAAATTAATTTTATTATTAATATTATTGTGTTTTTTTAGTTTTTCTTATTCTTTATATATATATTATTATATTCAACATGGTGAAATGAATTATTATTTAAGAATTAAGGGGGGTAAATTTATTGATTATTTAGTTTTAATTTTACATTGAATTCCTTTAAATTTATTGTTTTTATGATTAAATTTATTTTATTTAAATAGTTTATGTAAAATTTTGGATTGTGGTTCCAAGGAAATAATTTTTTATTTTAAATTATAAATCTTTTAGTTGTTTTTAGATTAATTATATTTTTTTTTAGTTTATTTTTATTTTTTTTGGGTTTGTTAATAGAAATATTTAAATTTATAATTTTATTTGAATGAGTAATTGATATAATTAATAGTATGAAATTTAGTTATTTATTATACTTGGATTGAATAGGATTAATATATATTAGAGTAGTTTTATTTATTTCGGGGTTTATTATAATTTATTCCGTTAATTATATAAGTAGTGATATAAATTTATTTCGTTTTATTTATTTATTATTATTATTTATTTTATCTATATGTTTAATAATTTTAAGTCCTAGATTATTAAGAATTATGTTAGGTTGAGATGGATTAGGCTTTATTTCTTATTGTTTAGTAATTTATTATCAAAATAGAAATAGAATAAATTCAGGTACATTAACAATTTTAAGTAATCGAGTAGGTGATGTAGGAATTTTAATATTAATTGGTGTTGTATCAATAAATGGTTCTTGACATTTGTTATTATATAGTATAAGTTTATTATGTTTATTTATATTAGTATTAGCTATTATTACAAAAAGAGCTCAATTACCATTTTCTTCTTGATTACCTGTTGCTATAACTGCTCCTACACCAATTTCATCTTTAGTTCATTCTTCAACATTAGTAACAGCTGGTGTTTATTTATTTATTCGTTTTAATGATTTTTTTTATATAAATGATAGTAATATTTTGTTATATTTATTTTTAATTTTTAGATTTACTATATTTATATCTGGTTTAATAGCTAATTTTGAAATAAATATTAAAAAAATTATTGCATTATCAACTTTAAGACAACTAGGATTTATAATAAGAATTTTAAGAATAGGGTATATTGAATTAGGTTTCTTTCATATATTAATTCATGCTTTTTTTAAGTCTTTAATATTTATATGTATTGGAAGATTTATTCATAGAAATATAAATTCTCAAGATTTACGTTTATTAAGAGGTTTATTTTATTTATATCCTTTGAAATCAATTGTTTTAATTTTTTCTATTTTAAATTTATGTGGGTTTCCTTTTTTATCGGGTTTTTATTCTAAAGATTTAATTTTAGAATTTTATTTAATTAATGAGGTAAGAATTATTGGAATTTTAATAATATATTTATCTACAATTTTTACTATTAGATATTCTATTCGATTAATTTTAATTTTAATTAATAAAAATAAGAATATGTTTATATATATATATTTAATAAAAATAAATTTTATATATGTATGTAAGTTTTTTTTAATATTGCTAATTATTTTTTTAGGTATAATATATGTAATTCTTGTTAATAAAGAATTTTTTTTTTTAATAGTAATTGATAAAGAATTATTGATTTATTTAACATTTATGGGTTATATATTTAATTTTTATTTAAGTAAAATTAAGTATAAAATGACTGGTATTTTTTTTATTATTAGAATATTTTATTTAAATATTTTGAATAAAATTATTTATATTGATTTAATAAAAAAAATTAATATTTTTTTATACTATGAAAAAATAATTGAAATATTAATAGGTTATAAATTAGTAAATTTTTATTTAATATATAAAATTTTAAAAAAAACTAATTCTTGAAAAAATTATTTAAATTTAGTAATTTTAATTCAATTTTATGTATTTTTAATATATATAGTAATTTTAATGACATTAATTTATTTAAATAGCTTAATTTAAAGCATAATATTGAAAATATTAATATAATTTTTAATTTTTAAATATTTATAAATAAGATTAATTAATTTTATATTGAAAATATAATGTTTTATTTAAACTATATAAAATTTGTATTATAATTTATATAGAAATATAAATGTTTATTAACATTAAAATTGGAATTAGAAGTTCTTATTAATATATTTCTTTAATTGGTTTAAAAACAATAAAATTATTAACAATAATTTACCTCAATATTTGGTTTCAATTAAGATATAAATTTATTTTGATTTTAAAATGCAATTTTAATATTATTATTTTTAATTAATATCCTATTTTATTAAATATATATATATATATATATATGAAATTTGAGTTCCTATTTTTAAGTCGAAATTAAATGTAAAATATTTTTACTTTATATATATATATATATATATATATATATATATATATATATATATATATATTTAAAAAATTCAATTAAAATAATTTGATAGTCATTCATATCAAAGTCTAATAATTAAAATTATTATAAATATAAAAAATGTAGATAATGCAATTATTGGTAAATTTTCTAGTAATTCAAAAATGGGTAAAATTAAAATTACTTCTACATCGAAAATTAAAAATAAAAGTGTTATAATAAAAAAATTAATAGAAAATGGTATATGTGAGTTAGTAATTGGGTCGAATCCACATTCAAATGGGGTTGATTTTTCACGATTTTTATTTAATTTTATTGAGGAAATAAAATTAATAGTAAAAATTAAAATAGGAAATAAAATAAATATGAATATACAAATAATTATGCATAGAATTATATATATATTTTTATTAAAAATTATTTAATTGGAAATTAATTGTATTAATTTATACTATATATATATATATATATATATATATATATATATATATATATATATATATATATATATATATATATATATATATATATATTAATATATTCATCAATAAATTATAATATATAATATTAATCAAATAATATCTACAAAATGTCAATATCATCTGGCAGCTTCAAAATGAAAATGGTGAATTATAGAAAAATGGGATTTTATTATACGAATTAGACAGGTAGTTATAAAAATAATACCAATAATTACATGTAATCCGTGGAATCCTGTTGCTATAAAAAAAATTGAACCAAAAATTCCGTCATTAAAGGTAAATGAGGCTTCTTTATATTCAATTATTTGAAGTATTGAAAAATAACACCCTAGTGTAATAGTGATTAATAGAATAATTTTGGATTTTTTTTTATTATTAATTAGAAGATGATGGGCTCAAGTAATGGTAAATCCTGATGAAACTAAAATAATTGAATTTAATAATGGAATATCATATGGGTTAAATATAATAATATTTTTGGGGGGTCAGTTATTTCCAATTTCAATATTAGGTGCGATCGCACAATGAATAAATGTTCAAAAAAAAGATAAAAAAAAAAATAGTTCAGAAATAATAAATAAAATTATTCCAAATTTTATTAATTTTAGTACTTTTAGAGTATGATATCCTTGTATAGTTCCTTCACGAATTACATCTCGTCATCATTGAGTTAAAGTTAAAGTTAAAGTAATTAAGTTAAATAAAATAATTAATACATTTGAAGAGTTAAATCAAATAATTATTCTTAATAATATATTTATAATATTAAATGATAAAATTATTGGTCATGGACTTAAAGTTACTAGGTGATAAGGATGGTTTGAAATTGTCATATTATAAAGATTCATTATAATATAAAAGTCTAAGAATTACAAATACATATGATTGAATAATTGAGACAGATATTTCTAAAATTATTAATAAATTTTGTATAATAATTATAATAAATATAGATGAAATATTTATAGATGAGCCTAGTAAAGATAGTAATAAATGACCTGCTAATATGTTAGCTGATAATCGGATTGCAAGAGTTCAGGGTCGAATTAAATTTCTAATTCTTTCAATAATAACTATAAAGATTATTAGTATAGGGGGAGTATTTAAGGGTAATAAATGTGTAAATATATGATTAGTATTTATTAATCACCCATATAATATAAATGATATTCATAATATTAATGATATAGATAGATTAATTACTATATGACTAGTAGGAGTAAAAATATATGGAAATAATCTTATTAAGTTTATATTTAAAATAAGTATTATTATAGAAATTAAAATAATTAAGTTAGGATAAAAGTATTTTTTTGATAGATTTAAGAATTCTTTAAAAATATAATTATAAGTATATATTAAAAAAATATTAAATCGTGATGGAATTATTCAATATGATCAATTTAATAAAATTAAAGGTAAAATAATTGATATTCAATTAAGTGATAAAATTTTAGTTGAGGGGTCAAAAATAGAGAATATATTATTTATCATATTTTATCTTTAATTTAATTTTTAATTTTAAAGTGATATTTTGATGGGGGGTAGATTTTAATATATTTGTATTTATTTTTAGAGGTAATAATTTTAAATTATAATAATTGATGTGTACTAACAATAAAATTGTTAAAGTTAAAAATAGGTATAATAATAGTCAATATATTGGGCTTATTTGAGGCGTTAAAGAATTTTAAATTAAATAATTATATAATTAATATTTAATATTATAGTTATTTAATTATAATAAATTTACTATCATTAGGAGTAAGTATTATTACTATAAATTGGTTTAAGAGACCATTTCTTTAATTCAGACACCTAATGGTAAAGAGTATTATAAAATAATTATTTTAAATTGACAATTTAATGTTATATAAATTAACTAATTCTTTATTTTTATTTAATATTATGGATTCAGTTAATAAAATTTCAATAATTAGTTCTTTCAATTACAATAGGTATAAATCTATGATATATACCACAAATTTCTGAACATTGTCCAAAATATAAACCAGGTCGGTAAGTAATTAAAGATATTTGATTAATTCGTCCAGGAGTAGCATCTATTTTAATTCCTAATGAAGGGACTGTTCAAGAATGAATTACATCTATGGAAGTTACTAGTAATCGAGTAGGGGTATTAAATGGGATAATTACTCGATTATCAACATCTAATAAGCGAAATTGATTAAAATTTTCAATATATTTAATTATATATGAATCAAATGATACATTTTTAAATTCTGGATATTCATATGATCAATATCATTGATGCCCAATAGATTTTAAAGTAAAATAAGTTGGATTTCATAATTCATCAATAAAATATAATGTTTTTAGAGATGGTACTGAGATAATTATTAATATAATTATAGGAGTAATAGTTCATATAATTTCAATATTATTATTTTTTAATAATTTTAAATTTAAAAATTTATTATTTAAAATAAAAATTATAATATATATAGTTAATATAATAATTATTGTTAATAGAATTATAGTAAAATTGTAAAAATAAATTAAATTATCGGCAAAGGGGGAATTTGGATCTTGAAATGATAATATATTTCATGTAGCTATTTTAATTTGGATTTTATGATTATTTAATCAGGGAATAAATTATTTTAATAAAAATTATTGAATTTTATTTATGAGGCTTAAACTCATTGCACTTTATTCTGCCATATTAAATTATTTTTTAATAATAATAGGAATTTCGTTGAATCTATGTTCTAAAGGAGGATAATTTATTAATCATTCTAAAGATGAATGGTTAAATTTGAATAAAATTAATCGTTTTAATATTAAACTTTCTAAAATAATAATAATTAATAAAATTATTCTATTAAAAGAGATAAATGATCCAATAGATGAAATTATATTTCAACAATAATAGGCATCGGGGTAATCAGAATATCGTCGTGGTATTCCTATTAATCCTAAAAAGTGTTGAGGGAAAAAAGTTATATTTACTCCAATAAATATTATAATAAATTGAAAATTTAATAAATATTTATTTAGGGTTAGACCTGTAAATACAGGGAATCAATGAATTAATCTTGCAATAATTGCGAATACCGCTCCTATTGAAAGGACATAGTGAAAATGACCAATTACGTAGTAAGTATCGTGAAGAATAATATCAATAGAAGAATTTGATAATATAATACCTGTTAGTCCTCCTATAGTAAATAAAAAGATAAATCCTAATGATCAAATAATGGATGGATTTAAATAAATTTTTGAACCACAATAAGTTGCTAGTCAACTAAATACTTTAATACCAGTTGGAATAGCAATAATTATTGTAGCTGAAGTAAAATAAGCTCGTGTGTCTACATCTAATCCTACGGTAAATATATGATGGGCTCATACAATAAATCCTAAAAATCCAATTCCTAGTATAGCATAAATTATTCTTAAGTTTCCAAAAATTTCTTTTTTTCCTCTTTCATTAAAAATAATATGAGAAATTAATCCAAATCCGGGTAAAATTAAAATATAAACTTCAGGGTGTCCAAAAAATCAAAATAAATGTTGGTATAAAATAGGGTCACCTCCACCTGATGGGTCAAAAAATGATGAATTTAAATTTCGATCTGTAAGTAATATAGTAATAGCTCCTGCTAATACAGGGAGGGATAATAAAAGTAGAATTGCAGTAATTATTACTGATCAGGGAAATAAGGGGATTTGATCAAAATTTAGTGATAAATTTTTTATTAATATAATTGAAGCAATAAAATTAATTGCTCCTATAATTGAAGAAATTCCAGCAATATGAAGAGAAAAAATAGTAAAATCTACTGAAGATCTTGGATGAAAATCTATTGAAGATAATGGAGGATAAATTGTTCATCCAGTTCCTGATCCTGTGTTAAGGATATTTCTTAATATTAAAAGTAATAAAGATGGAATTAATAATCAAAATCTTATATTATTTATACGTGGGAAAGCTATGTCAGGAGCACCAATTATTAATGGGATTAGTCAATTTCCAAATCCTCCAATTATAAAAGGTATTACTATAAAAAAAATTATAATAAAAGCATGGGATGTAACAATAGAATTATAAATTTGATCATTGTTAATTCATCCTCCTGGAGTTCTTAATTCTATACGAATAATTATTCTTAATGAAGCTCCTATAGCAGCAGCTCATATAGCAAAAATGAAATATAATATTCCAATATTTTTATGGTTAGTTGAATAAAATCATTTTTTATTTTTAATTAAGATATAATTATTATTATAAATATATTAAACTTTGAAGGTTTAAAGTTTAATTAACTTAAAATCTTAATTTAAAATTTAATATTATGCCTGAATTAAAGGAATAAATTGTAAATTTATTTATGAAATTATATTAATTTCTAATATTAACATTAAATCATAATCTATAATAAAATTTATTTACAATAAAAATTCAATTAAAACTTTATCTCCTATAATAAAATTTTAAAAAAATTTTTTTATGTAATTTAAAAAAAATATTAAATTGCAAATTTAATTTTAATAATAAAATTATTCATAAATTATAAATAATTAAAAGCAAAAGTAAAGATAGTTATAATTATAAATATATAGTAACTTAATAAGGATTTATTTATTTGATTTGATTTAAATTTATAGTTAAATTTAGCTATATAGTTATAATAAGTTATATTAGTTAAATTTATATAATTAAAACATATAATAATAGAAGTTAGAATATAAATTATTCTGTATATATATATATGGTTTTTAATTATGTTTTGTAATATGATTCATTTTATTGTAAAAGTTAAAAATGGTGGTAATTGGGCATTTATAAATATAATAATATTAAATATAAATTTATTATTATTAAAAAAATAGTTTATACTATTTTTGTGTAAGATTTTAAATTCATTTAAAATTTTTAATGTTACTCATACAGTTATTCTATAAAATGTTAAATATCAATATAATAAATAATCATTTGTGTAAGCTGCAATAAGAATGAATCTTGTGTGGAATATTGAAGAGTAGTTTAATAATAGTGGGTAATAATTAATATTAAAGGCTATTAGAGTAGGTATAATTCCTCTAATTAATAAAATAGATAAAATTATTTTATTTTCTGGGATAGATATAGAAAATAAAATTAATGGTATAATTTTAATTAATACTAAGGCTGTAAATATTATATTATATGAAATTTCTTTTATAACTAAATTTATTCAGTAATTTATTGGATAAATTCCTAATTTTAATCAAAGGCCAAGTAATAAAATTAAATTAAGGATTATTTCAAAGCAAAATATTAGTCCTATTAAAATTATAAATGATGCTAGAGTAGAAATTAAATAAAATGTTATAGCTGCTTTTTTTAAGTAATTATAATTTAATATAATAGCAAAAGTTAAAGTAGTTATTTCTAATGAAATTCATATATAAAATGGTTCTGAAATAAAAAGAAATGAAATTGAAAGGGCTAATAATATAAATAAACATAATAATGTAAATGGCCTGGAAAAAATAATATACAATTTTAAATTGAGCATACAAGTGTTAAAATATTTATCTTATTTTTAGTTTGTCTTAAATTATATTTTATTGTATCAGCATATAAAATTTTGAATTTTATGGAATTAATTTAAATTAATAAATATAATTTTAATCTTATATAATTTATATAAAAGATATAAATATCTATTTTTAGAGTATGAATCTACTAGCTTAAATTTAGCTTACTTATATTTATAAAAATGGGTTAATTAATTAAAATTATTTTATAATTTGAATAATTAGTATAAATAATACATATAAAAATAATATAAATTATACATTAATAATATAAATATAAGTATAATAAGGTAATATAATATAATTAATATAAATTATACATTAATAATATAAATATAAGTGTAATAAGGTAATATAATTAATATAAATAATATAAATAATATAAATAGATTTATTAATATATAAATAATTTAATTAATATAAATAAGTAAAATTTATTTAAATACAAATAATACAAATAGTATTAATATAAAAGTATTAATAAATAATTTAAATAATTTAAATAACACAAATAATATAAATAATTTAAATAATATAATTAATATAAATAATACAAATAATATTAATATAAATAATATTAATAATGTGAATTTTACAATTATCATATAAATATTATATGGAGGTTTTTTTTTTTTTTTTAGGATATAAATTCTTAATTTACTATAAATTCTTAATTTACTATAAATTCTTAATTTACTATAAATTCTTAATTTACTATAAATTCTTAATTTACTATAAATTCTTAATTTACTATAAATTCTTAATTTACTATAAATTCTTAATTTACTATAAATTCTTAATTTACCATCATATAAATTCTTAATTTACTATAAATTCTTAATTTATCATCATATAAATTCTTAATTTACTATAAATTCTTAATTTATTATAAATTTTAAATTTATAAATATTAACATTAAATCATAATCTATAATAAAATTTATTTTCAATAAAAATTCAATTAAAACTTTACTTCTTATAATAAAATTTTAATTAGTAATAATGATTATGAATCATATGATTTATTATATCAAAATAATCCTTTTTTCAGGCATATTACTTATATATATATATATATATATATATATATATATATATATAATGATAAATTAATAAAAATTATTATAATAAAATAATTTACTAGGATATAAATTCTTAATTTATTATAAATTCTTAATTTACTATAAATTCTTAATTTACCATCATATAAATTCTTAACTTACTATAAATTCTTAATTTACTAGGATATAAATTCTTAATTTACCATCATATAAATTTATTGTTGAATTTAATAATAGTATATAAATTTTAAGTATTAATTTATACTAATATATATATATATATATATATATATATATATATATATATATATATATATATATATATATATATATATATATAATAATAATAATAATAATAATAATAATAATAATAATAATAAATTAAAACAATTTTTAATTTACTATAAACTCTTAATTTACTATAAATTCTTAATTTACTATAAATTCTTAATTTACCATAAACGTTAGGATTATAATTTATTAGGTATTTTTAAAACAACAATATTTAAATTACTATAAATTTTTAATTTAAATGTAATATTTATATAATAAAATAATTTACTAGGATATAAATTCTTAATTTACTATAAATTCTTAATTTACTATAAATTCTTAATTTACTATAAATTCTTAATTTACCATCATATAAATTCTTAATTTACTATAAATTCTTAATTTACTAGGATATAAATTTTTAATTTATTATAAATTTTTAATTTATTAATATTAACATTAAACAATAATCTATAATAAAATTTATTTACAATAAAAATTCAATTAAAACTTTATCTTTTATAATAAAATTTTAATTAGTAATAATGATTATGAATCATATGATTTATTATATCAAAATAATCCTTTTTTCAGGCATATTATATATATATATATAATGATATATATATAATGATAAATTAATAAAAATTATTATAATAAAATA